>NC_051445.1:25371760-25526604 GCF_001649575.2 Kryptolebias marmoratus
AGGGAACACTGTGTCCAATAATCGTACTCGTCATAAGGGGTCTTTGGGCTGCACTTCGTCTGGCCCCTCACCTAGGACCTGTCTGCCTTGGGTGACCCTACTAGGGGCATGAAGCCCCTGACAGCAAAGCTCCTAGGATCATTGGGACACTCAAACCCCTCCACCACGATAAGGTGGCAGCCCAGGGAGAAGTATTAATAGCATAAATTAAAAAAAAATATACATACACAATAAACTTCTCAGACATGAAACAAAATCCACTGTGAGAATAATAAGTTTTAGAGCAGCCAAAGCAGTCTCTGGATGTTACCAAGCCCTGAATCAATGACAGACCCAGATAAATCTGTTTGTATTTATTTCATCTTGTTGTGTTTGCAGAGCTGACTCCCTGCTGAGAGCCAGTCGTCCCATCTGAGAGTAGTGACTAGTGCCAACTGAACACATAGCTCCACGTCACAGGGCCATAAATTTCCACTGTAACTCCTATTGAAGTGCCTCAGCAGCACCAAAACCCCAGTCTTGGCTACCACCACACACAGTCACAGTCAGCCTCTTCAAAGCTTTCACATAAATATTGATCTCCATGGATTATTAGTAGACAAGAATGCTCTGCTTGTTTTGTCTTTAATTTTCTCCCAAAGGGCAAATGGATTGAAAAACTCGTAAGCAGTAGAACCGTCATGGGTTATAGACACCGAGCTCTTGAGATTAGGAGTGAGAAAGTGTGCATTAGTTCAAAGTTGCATTTAAGCAATGAAGAGCCTGGTTTACCATCATTAGCTGTGGTCTGTCATTTTGAGCATCTCTCTTTGTGGAACCACTTTGGTATTCAATTCCTGGCTCAGACTTCAAAGCTAGAATACCCCCGTTTCATATTCAAACCAAATTTGTCAGGGCAGCATTAGACTGGGGATAGACGATTTTTGAGAGGGAGGCAATCTCATTCAGGACTGTGTTTTATGGCCTATCTTACCACTGGCTAATTATCTCCATATAAGCGGCAATGCTGGTACATGGCATAGTTCTTGTTCTTTTTGAACATAACTCTCTCCCCTTTTTTACGCTCAGCCAGATCTTTCTTTCTTATTTTGTGCTTTTTATTTTAGATTTTTTTTTTTTTACTATGTGTTCCTTTCTGCCCCACCACAAAACACCCCTTTGCTGTCTTAAAACCTTGCTGCCTTGGCACATTAGTGTTTGCCAAATTGCTTCCGCATGAAAATTTCTTAATTGTGGCAATTCAGTGGCAGAAGGAACTGTGGTTTGAATGTGTAGAGAACATATGTCATTGCTTTAGTGGAGAGACAAAAAGGCAGCACCTGGAGGGGATGGAAATTATGAAAACGAGACCCCCAGCTTGTGCTACCACCAGCACTTACACTCCATTGCTGTCTGTATGCCATGACATGACTGGTGCAGGCAGTGAATAGGACTTTGATGCACCAATAATGTAACTTTTGTTCAGTGCGTTAAATGCCTGACTTCACGTTTATCAATAAGGGAATCATATTTTTCTCTGTGTGTTTACATGTTTGTGCTATGTCTGTCCACTGAACTATATCAATATTGATTATTTAATTAGAAAACCTTTTTACATGTTGTGTGTAGAAGTTAGTGTTGGGCTATTTTAAATGAATCAGACTTCCAAAAAACCCTGCATTGAATTTTAATGTGGTGGTTTAGGAATGAATGGCATTGCTTTAAATATAAATGCCCCAATCTTCTCATTCATCAAAGCTCAGTTGCTGCTGCTGTTTGTTTATTTCTGCAATTCTTTGCTTTTTATGTCCAAGTAAAGTTGACCCAAAAATACCAAAATATGTGGTGGGTTATGAAATCAGAAATTGTGTAACTTTACATTATTATTATTATTATTATTATTATTATTATTATTATTATTATTATTATTATTATTATTATTATTATGTTTTTGTCAGAAAGAGGTAAAAAAGTTTATGGCAAATTTTTTTTTCTTCTAAAATGTGACAAACTCTTTTAACAAGAAATTATATAGATTTAATGGCTTTTCATTTTGTACATACTAGTTCCTGGAAAGATATAAGACTTTATGAAAGTTGTACATGAGGTATCTACAGCAGTTGTGTGTTTGACTGAGAAAGCTTTAGGCTACAGGACAAACCACTACTGGTTTGCTTTGTCTGTTTTCCTGTCCCACTCTCTCTGCATGTGTCTGTATTTCTGCAGTGTGTCAGTTCTGGGCAAGGTGCCAGCAGACCTGCTCCTACTTACTGCTTCTACTTCAGCCCCTCCTGACTTGGGAGAGACAGTTATTGTTTCTGCATCAGCACTTAATGGCTCAGCTGGCTGCTTTCAGGCTACCCAACTTGTCTATGTCTACCTCTTTTTCTGTCAGCCCCCTAGCTGCTGTGGGACTACTGCCAGACTGGGGGGTTATAGTACTTTAGGTTCTTTATCCTTCTTTGTCCTTTTGCCTACACATCAGGGTTTGGCCGTAGTGTACTTCTACTTGTCAACCAGTTGCCATTCCGTATAAAACAAGCCATCGATACCATAACTCTGTAGAGTGAAAGTGTTGTCTTGAATTAAAACATAGCTGGTATGTTTTTAACAGTACCACTCATAGTGCTGTTACTTTTAAAACTGCTGTTTTAACAAATTATGTTCTTTATGTACCACAATAATGCTGTGTACCTTTATAAATGATGTCTTTTTTGCATTAAAACAAACACAACAAATAACAGTTTTTGAAAATTGAAATAGCTGTGTGATATTGAATGTAGGGACATACAAACTTTGTTCCCTTGTTAGAATATGGATTGGCCTGGTCCAACATTACACTGGTGTACCAAATATGGATTTCACTTCTTTAGAAGTCTTAGAAGTCTTATAAGCACATATAAGCGTGCAAAGATGTTTCATTTCTCATCTGAAAGCGTTTTTTAGTTTAATACCTGGTACACAGGTGAAGAACAGTTCAGATATAAAATAAACACAATACCAACATGGGAGAAAGTTTTCCATATGATGTACTCGTTCCTCAAATACAGGTATTTATGCCGTTTTCAAAAGCTCAGGGGACACGTAGAAGAAAATGTGAACATAGCTGCCGTTGTGGTTGCTTACTGTATTTGGAAGGTTGCTTGTCATTCTCACTTTATTGCATTATTGCAGTTTTTGTGCCAGCAGTGAAGGCTGGAAGACAGCTGTTTGGGAGCGATTGAAGAAGCATTATTTCTGATCAGCTTTAAAAGGTTTGCCCTTATAGAAACTTTCACATTATATCAAATCCCCATTTATTGTTAAAAATCCAATTCTTTAGTGAAAGGCTGATACAATGTATGAATCTAGGGCAGTTTCCAGTAGTTGACACTCGCATATTCTTTAAGGGTTTCTCTCTTTGCAGTTAGTGCTGTACAATATTAGAAAAACATGAGTTCATTATTATTGTTGAATACTACGATGATCATACCAGTTTCAAAAACCCCACATTTTTCTCAGTCTGTACCTTTTCACAATTCCCTCAACACTGTGCGTTTTTTTTTTTTTTTTTAGCATTTTGGCCACTATCTTCTGAACTAGATATGAGCATGAAGAGCAGTGATAGTTCATTCAAGTGGTCAAATATATTATTTGTCTAAAACATAAATGTGTGGCACTGGAAATATAATAGCTTTTAATTTATTGCAGCTCAAGCCGTCCTTTGTGACATCGATATTGCTAATGAATGTTTGATGTATTATGCAGTTCTTATTGCAATTTATGTATTCAGTAATGATGGTGCTAACCAGGTCAGTTTATGAGGATTTCCTGCAAACATAATGTGATCCTCACAGTACCAAATATTACTGAGGGTTTGCTCAACCCATCGGCATACATTTTTGTGTTGATCAGTCATTTTTCTTTGTCACTTGGTAGTCCTTATTGAGCTAAAAAAAGTGCCTATCTTAAAACAGGAGCTGAAAAAGACCCAATAAACATAGTGGTGAACAACCACAAATAGTTACAAGGACTGTGAAGTAGTCCTCTAAGCACCTAATTAATGTAGTTGTACATCATAATATGCTTTTTTTACTTTGTAAAATGAATGTAAGTTGTTCATACATTATTCTAGATTTTCACCTGGTATTCTTTTTCAGATTTTTCTGTCCTTTAGTAATGCTTTACTGACTCTTTAGATTCTTTTTCTTTATTGTCTCAACATTTCTCATGAGTTTTTAAGTTTGGCTGTTGCCCTCTTAGTGTTTGATGGAGTGGCGTGCCCTCTGACCTCTAGCTATGTGTTTATGAACTTCTTGCACCTGCTTTTGCTTGACGAGTAACAGCTCCATAGACATTCACTCACTCGGTCACTTAATCACACACTCACACGCCTGGTCGTGTTATGCACAAATGCACCTTACACGCAAGACACACAGAAAACTATTGTTCAAGCTGACAAACTTGCCACCCCTTGTGTTTTTACTTTTCCTGTACACCCTGCATTTTTATAGTCCAACAGCTGGACAAAACATTCTCCTGACCCTCCCCCCCCCCCCCCCCCCCCCCCATGCAACAACCACCATCCTAGCAGGTGCAACATGCCCTTTAGGACATCTACGTGGGCAAAAGGGATATGTTAGTGATACCCCTGGTGCTGTTTATCAAAGAGCAGAGTGGAAGGAACGGCGCCTGTCATGTTCCAGATTGGCTTGCACTTACAACATCTCCATGTTTTCCAGACTCCGGGGAACAATCAGTTTATGTGCAGGGCCCACTCATCACTTCTGCTCTCATTTTTCCTTCAGTGCCGTTTTGAAAAAGGCCAACTGGTCACTGGATCTCAATATTTATTTTAAATAATATTCTGGTCATTTATGCTAGACAGGTCATGTGTTTTCAGTTCACTGAGAAACACCTAATAATGTTGCCAAATGTCTGTTGCAGACATTTTATGAAAAATGTCTGTAGTTATATTGTTTCCAGGGGAGAAGAAAGTAGATCTTAATGTAGTACCTAAGCATTTCTCTTATCTTTCCCTCTGGTCCTGGATGACATAAAATAACTCGGAAATCTAAAAGATTTATGAAAAATACATATCTGTAAGACCCTGACATTATTTGCTTCTTTAAAGATGGCAACAAGGAATTTTATTTGACAAATAAATATGACAAGTACAAACACCTGAATCGTTTTACAAAGTATTGGTTTATTCAAGAATAAATT
Source organism: Kryptolebias marmoratus (assembly GCF_001649575.2). Lineage (NCBI taxonomy): Eukaryota > Metazoa > Chordata > Actinopteri > Cyprinodontiformes > Rivulidae > Kryptolebias > Kryptolebias marmoratus. The sequence goes on from NC_051445.1 coordinate 25,376,945, forward strand.
ATTGATTTGAAACCTTTGAGTTTTTTATGTGCTTGAATTTTGATCAGATCCCATACTGAGCCATGCAAAAGTGGAATGAACTTTTAAATAAGCAAAATCTCAGTTAAACTCCTGATGCTTTTATTTTTTTATTTTTTTGCATTGATACTTTTGACAATTAGTTTGTTTTTACTTTTATGATCCTAAGTATATATTGTGCATTGACAGTTAAGAAGTGCAGGTGATACAGAAGCGGTCCACAAACTATACTGCCCTGTGAGTAGAATGAGGTTTTGATAAAAAAAATACACTATTACACATGGAATTCTTTTAAACTTTATTAAAACACTTAAACATAAGAATTGATCTACCACCTGCCTCTGCCAAAAAAACAGAGGAAGCTGTTGGAGAAGTCAGCATCTAAAGCCACAGAGAGACATTCAGTGCTGTTTGACCTGCAGGTATATTGTGTGGCAGAGTCTGCAGGAGGGTTATTAACGTTACCATCTTCCATCTGTGCTTGTAGAGGGCCTCTCAGACAGCAGGTGAAGAGGTTGATTGGTAATTTGTCTCAAAGAGAGGGAGAAGGGAAGTTGGTGGTTAGGGATTTTTAGCAATTTCCAGTAATTCCCTTGCTTAAGTGTGGTATTTATGTGACTACTCAAATCCTGCCTTTATCCACATACTCTCAGGCTAACAATAAAAATGCATTTGTTTTACAGATAAAATCTACACAAACCACCTAGAGAAATTTTCACTGGATGTTTACAGGAGCTTCTTGTGAAACTTAGCGACAAGTGGGAATGTTAGATTTTTGTTCACTGTAAAGCTAACATGTTTTTTTGCAATCTCTTGATTGAACAGCACTGTTCTGAACACAAAAAACATCTAGTGTGAGGTCAGAACCTTTTGAAATTTAAAACATGAGTTTGTACCTTCAGGGTCAGAGTGACGGTGGTGTTTTTACTATATCTGTGTGGCTCAGTTTAATTCAGAAGATGGCATTTTTAACCCATAAATGTGCTACAATCTTTCTCTTTTTCCTCATGTTCGCCATTTCAGGATACCTCAAGGATGCACCCTTTTGATGCAAAAATATTTCCCCTAATGTCGAATGGTAAACATAAAGGTCTTTTAGAAATGATTGTGCTGGACTAAAACCCATACTTTTTACAGAAGAAAAAAATAGTTGCTATATTGATAGAGAGGTGTGCCTCTAACCAAGCCTGCAATCTCATCTCAGTAATTAGAAAGTTTGATTGGAAGCTACTTTTAGAAAAGTCAGTAACACAGAAGATCACGTACTTGGTAAACTTGGAACTGGGGTTATTTCATATTATTTTATAAAGCACATAAAAGTACAGACAGCTGTTGTTACTTTAGTAAGATTTTGTATGTTTCTACTTGTAAAATCCATAAAATGTCACTGTTTTCTTTCACAAACCAAAACCATGCATGTCAGTTTAATCAGTAACTCTAAATTGTTCCTAGGTGTAAATGAGAATGTAAATAGTTGGTTACTTGTTCGTCTTTGTTTCCCTGTGATGGACTTGCGACCTGTCCAAGGTGTCCCCCATCTCTTGCACAGTGACTGCATGGATTGACTGAATGGATTGATGGATGAAATTAATGAATTTGGATAAACCCACATAGCATTTCATACAAGAAAAACATTCTGGTCTCAAAATTTAGTTTTAATCATTTTTTGTACTTTAGCTTGAGCATTTTTGTTGTTTCTTCTGCATTTTGTGTTTAATCTTTGTCACATGTAAAGCATGTGGCAAAAAAAAAAAAGTTGGGGAGGAAGGGTTGAGGGCACTTGTCGGAAATGAACCAGTGTTACTGTAAGAAGAGATTGTTTTGTAAAACACAGTAATGCCTTGTTGGAACAGATGATGTAAGAATTCAGTGTCATTCTCTTGGCCAGTTTTGAGCTCAATGGAAGAATGTGTCAGGTGATGGATGGATCTTCCTCTCTTCTCTCAACAGGCTGTTTGGCAGAGAGCTTCTTTTACTCCATAATATTTTTCAGAGACCTGCTAGCCCCCCCCCCTTGTGCTTCAAATGGTCTACAAACATAAAAAACAGTAATATATTAGTTTTTTATGCGTACACACAGAAAGCACACATCATAAGAAGATGGAAGCCAGAAGATTCTTCTAGGATACTATTAGGAGCAATAATTTGACTAAGACCTATGTTATTATTGTTTTAGGCTAATTATAGTAACATGAAACTGGATACAGGTGCAAAGATATTGAATATTTTTTTTATATACATATTCCTAACCTTGTGTGTGTGTCTGTCACAGCTTGTGTAGATGCACTCTCTTTTTTTTAAATTTTGTTTTGATTTTTCTTTCAGAGCACTTGGATGGTCAAGAGCAATTTAAGACTAATCAAGTGTTTAACAAAGCCACAGAAGTGGTGTTTTAAAGTTGTCGGACTGCAGTTCATATTCACTTTTCTTTCTCTCTCTCTCTCTTGTTTTATTAGGTGTGAAATATCCAGGCCCGTCACCGACTCTTGAAGGCTTGGTCCAAAACCTGGAGCTGAAGTTCTGCAGCCGTGCGATGGTGAAATGTGCCTCGGGAACTGTGGGAGCTGTAAAAGTGTGCGCCAGGACCCCAGGTGTGTACAGCTGTGCCCTGTTAAAACTTTACTGCCTGTGTAGGAGGGAAAGAGTGAGACAGACTAGACTCTTCTTTTACTTTCTTGAAGTCATACACTGCACTCTGTCTCTATCCCTCCATTTCTCCTGCTCATGGTTAATCTTGGTTTCTTTCCAGTTATCAGATTCAGCTGCTGTTTTTTTTCTTGGGGTGCTGTCATTGGGCTGTGGCGATGTCTTTGATATCAAGGATTTTATTGAGCTTGTGTCAGAGCAAAGAGTTCACAAGGTCAAGATGCTCGCAGTGTTTGTTAGACTGGAAATAAAGTCGCTGTAATTATAGAAATACAAAGATCAAGAAGCATGTGAAATTAATTTCTATTATTCTAAATTAATATCTATCAGAAACCCATAGAATATTGTACAAATAATGTTTATTTTTAATCACCATCACACATGAACAACAGATGACTGTTTTTAAAAAAGTCTTTCATGAACAGTTAATTATTCTATTTACCAATAAACATAGCATATGCATGTTTACATTTTTGACACACTCACTGTTGATGCTCTCTGGTCATGTTCTTCATAGCATTAATCAGTTTCTCCTTGTTCTTTTGTCACTCCTTTTTTTCGTTTGATGTATTTTCTTTTTTACTGTAAAGTTCTTGCCTTTGGTTCACAGATTGTTTTTAATGTTTTAGTTGTCTTTTACTGCTTTGAAGAGTCAAAAACAATCACTGACTAACTACTTTTTTGTTTCCGCTTTAATTCTTAAAAAGAGGAAATATAAATATGGTATTTCATATAGGCTAATTATACAAACATAAAAAGGCTGAAGTCTTTTTATTTTGATTCATTACACTTTAAATTGAAGTGTCACTTTTGCAGGTAAATAATTATGAAGATCAAAAGCAATTTCATGCAGAAGTAAAGAAATATAGCATAGGACTATACGAGTTTAAGATGGATCAAAAAATAAAAATGAATAACTGAGAGTTAACCTTTGTCTTTTAGGTTCAGGAGAGGGAGTAAAAGAAAAGCTGGTTCCTCTAATTCAGGGCCCATCTGACACAAAAGAACTACATATGAGTCGTTGGCTTAATGAGATTCGCAAGCCTGAATCTTTACTGGCTCCTGACCTGCTGGCATTTTCTGTCCAAGTCCCTCAGCAAGGAGATGATTGCAGGAACTCAGGTAAGAGCTAAACGGGATAACAATAACTATCAACTTACTGTATGTATCACTACTGATTGCTTCTGTCAGGTTGCCATTTGGGATTCTGTCCCCGGTTCACAGTTTGTATTTATTGTGATTTAGTCATTTGGATTTTAAAGGACACCTTTACTGTATTTGTAGTAGTAGCCAGTTGTCCCCTCAGTCCATCCAGGGCATCCAGTAAAAGTGCTGCTTTTGTAAGTGAGGCTATAAATAAGTGTTTTTCATCAATAAGTTTCCCTCAGCACCTGCAAGTTTCAGTAAAGATTGATCCATAAAAAAAAGATATACCTGACAGTCTATTCTACGTTGAAGCCTTCTGTTGTTCCCAAATCTCTAAAGACCCACAGGAAGTTATTTTCTTATTATACAGTCAGAGCTTTTTCCTGCACGTTCCTCCCACTCTGTGGCAGACACTGGAGAAAAGTGGTCTGGCAATGTAAAACATTACAATCTGAATATTTGTTATCAACATTTTCCTTGGCATCACAACTCTACCACATTTTAATACGTTCATTTTGTAGCCTTTACTTTTATAAAACTTTAGTGCAGACCCTGAAGCATATCAGGACCAAATCGACCGTTAACTCTGTGGTAAAGAAGCTCAAAGCTGCAGCTGAACGTTTGAGGAAAAGAAGATTTTGTCAATAAAACAACAGATACCAGACTGAAGTATCGAGAGCCATCGTCTTCACCATCAGCAGGTTAAACAGGGCAGTTATATAAAAGAACCTACTTGGTACTTAATACAAAGGTTTTATACTGTTTACTGTGCTATAGTAAATTTTTAAGTTGACATGTGAAGCACTTTAATTTTACCAAAGGCAGGATTGTTCCTTCACTCTCATATAAAACAAACGTTAGGAAAGTTTATTTTGCAAAAAGACAGATGTTTCTAAATGATTTAGGCCCCTCAAGCAGGTTTTTAAGCACTTTATTAAACTGAAACTTTTAGTAACATTGCACAAAACAGGCCAGTACTTGGTATTTACCTGTTTACCTACGGGAACCCAGCTATATTATGAAGTGACTAGTTACCCTGTACTCACAGAGTACAAACCTGCTACGGACCAGGTACCTACTTGGTGCTTAATTGGTACGTATGGGGTACTTACAGGAATCTACCTGTTCAGACCAGGTAAGTAGCAGGTATGTGCAGATGCGCTGTAATACATAGTTTAGTCCAGTATGTACTGGGTAATACATGCTATGTATCAGATAAGTTCAGGTAAGTACCCAGTACATGCCAGGCTTTTATTATGTATTACCACCAATCTTTTTTTGGTGAAATTTTAATATTTATGTAAGTTAGTCATAAAGCATTAAATATGGAAAAATAATTGAAATTGGGTAAAAAAATATTTATACAGTATATAATGGCAGCACACAATATTATTGTTTCTTATTTGTGTTTATGTTATACAGCAGCTTACATTTGGATAAACACTTTATCAGTTAGTTTAAAGGAGTTTTTTGTTTTTTATTTTGTTTATTGTTTACAAGGAGTTGGGATATTGTTTGCAGCTGCTCTGACACAGTTTAATTTTAGGAACTTTAAGTTTTTCTAGTGATTTGTCTAAAGTTATTAGTTTGATTTAGTGTCCATATTGTTTCAGCAACGCAATGGCTCATAAAGTCTATACACATTTTTAAATATTAAAATGTGACAAACACAAAGCAGAAAACCAAAAAGAACCATGAAGAGAAGAAAAGAGAAAGAAGATGGTGTGGGCTGAGTCCCAGAGGGGAAGGAAATATTCCCAGCAGATGTTGAGCAGCGTAGATCTGCAGTCATTCTCAATAATACCTCTCTCCTCCTTTCCTTTATATTCTGTCAGCATGCCTCTGTTGTCTCCTTATCTCCTTAAGATTTGTGTTTTTACTTTTTTATATCAATGGTGTTCTTTATTTCCCTCCTAACATTTGTTGTAATATGATACTATTTTATTTCTTTTTTGTTTTGGGTTATCTGATTTAATTTGTTAAGTTTTTACTAGCCAGTATTAGTTATTATAAACTTGTATTTTATCTAATTTATCTTTTTGAATATAACCTCAAGGATATACACATGGTTAAAAATTCAGAATTTGTGCCAGAAATTCTTCTTTTAGCTCTCCTAGACCATCAATATTATAGAAAGCTTGAAACAGAAAAGTGGCTTGACAGTTTTAAAAAAAAATCACGTTGTGTTTAAAGCATTGCAAAGAGAGAGCACAGCAGACTCTGTGTGTGCACAGACTCTATTGGATGTCCATTTTAAGGTCTGTTTTTGTGTGGTGGTTAAACTCACATCAAAGCTTTTGCTGAGTCCACATGTCCCATGAAACTGCTGTCATCTACAGGTGACGAGGAGCTTGTCAATACTATGTTAAAGGGAGGATAGATGCATGCCCTTTTCTGCTAGAGGTGCTATAGAAAAACTTAGTCTGCAGCCTTTCCTACTGTAAACTTTAATGGATTTAATATTTTGTAATCATAACATTTAATACAGTTTATACATTTAGCCTAAGCTCTATTATACATTAAGTAAAAGACTTGAGAAAAATATTAAAAGCAAAATGTAATCTTTGTCATAGACATTAAACAAAAAAAGTGCCATTTTTTCAAAAAGTATTTTCTAAGGTTGATTAAATGTGGCAGCTGTTGACTCCGAGAGTTAATCAGTTGTAGATGTACAACCAATGATTTCTGAAAGTTTCATTAAAATCTGTCCAGTGCTTCATGAGAGTTTTGTGGTTTGTATTATAGGTGCTGTGTAATTCACTAGCACAGTACCAAAATAATGATATTTAAAGAGGGTGTGCATTTTTCAGTGTCTATTCATTATTTTTGACTCTTGTGCCACCAGTACTTGATTGACTGTAGTTGGTTAAAAGTGAGAAACCTTCCTTTGTGTTTTACCTCTGGTTATGTACATGTGATTGCTGTGTTGTGACAGGCTCTGGAAATCGCCAGCACTTCTATTATGGATCCTTTCATTCATTCCAGAAGTCATTTCTTCTTCCTTCATTTCCCATTGTTTAAACCTTAGAGAAGCACATGATCTGGTGATACATTGATGACTGATTCTACATGAGTGGGTATTTATACATTTCTCAAGTTTGGACAACTCTGTCTGGACTTTTGTCAATGATATGCACTGAACAAAAATATAAATACAACACTTTTATTTTTGCTCCCATTTTTCATGAGCTGAAGTCAAAGATCTAACACTTTTTCTGTGTGCACAATAGGCCTTTTTCTCTCAGGTATTCTTTACAAATTTGTGGAAATCTGTGTTGGTGAGCAGTTCTTTGTCGAGGTAATCCATCCACCTCACAGGTATGGCATATCAAGATGCTGATTAGACGGCATGATTATTGCATAGGTGTGTTTTAGGCTGGCCACAATAAAAGGCCACTCTGAAATGTGCAGTTTACTTTTCCTGTATTGGGAGGGCTCAGGGGTCGGGAGGTGGCTTGGGAGCCAGAAAACCAGTTAATATCTGGTCTGACCACCATTTGCCTCACTCAGTGCAATACATCTCCTTTGCATAGAGTTGATTTTGGCCTGTGGATGTTGGTCCACTCCTCTTCAATGGCTGTGCAAAGTTGCTGGATATTGTCAGGAAATGGACACTATATTTTTGTTCAGTGTAGTTGTCTGCTTGACAGACTTTATCACAAAGCACAAATTAATCATTTCAGTAATGATAGTGAGTAATGCGTTTTGTGGCAATTAAATATCACCTTGAACACATTTTAATCTTAATGCAATCTCTTACTTTTTCTAACCTTTTCATGTCAAGCTAATTCTCATAGATTAAGTAGTTTTAAGAAACGGCCATTGACATCTGTTTTCTGTCTCATTGCTTACCAGCTAAAACAAAATTCCAGTTTACTTAGAAAATAAAGTGAGTGGGTTAGGGGTTTTGAGTGGTGGTTAAAGGGAGTTCCTGTACACTTGCAGAACTCCTGCGGATTTAGACTGTTTTTATTTAATAGAGTTGAGGTTGGAGCATTCTAATAAATTAAACTCAATTAAAGGCATGGGTTTTAACACAGAAGATCTGAACAGCTCTGCTTTGAAATGGCCCTTTTTAATAGATCCAGAGGGGTTGAGTAATTTTATAGCTTGCCCTTAACTCTTGTCACAGTTCCACATGATCTATTCTAATTAGGTTGTAGCTCCAAATGGGTTCAAACTTTTTCTTGTCTCTTGAAGAATCTTCATCTCTCATTCATAAGACTTCTTCAGTTCTGAAAATAGATAAGGGAATTTACGGTTTTCAAGACAGTGTTGGGATAGTTGGCTAGATAGCTGGGGCTACCCCTCTCTCTTTAATGCTATTTTTAAATTTATTGTAAATTTTAATTCTCTATCGAACAAAATATGCACATTACTATCCTTGTAAGAGTGTCCCTTATCCTTGAAGAGTTGAACAGCTAAGTGTTATGTATTCTCATTTCTCATATGCATAACATCTGCACTGACTGGATTTACTCTGTGCACTCTGCACAGTACATAAAGTACATAAAGTTGTTTGAGAAGTTTCTAATGGAAGCTTGGAGGTCTCAGCATGCTTCTTTAAGTCTACCTATACAAGTCATTTGGGACATTGAAAAGGTGGTATAATTACAAGTTTGTGCTTAGATTTACACTATTGTTGGATCTTTGTTGTCCCTGAGTGCTAAATTATTTAGATGTGTATAGCAGGAAATTTTCTCATAGTTTGTTAAAACGGGCATTCTTCAGGTTTTTATTTTGCTGCTCATTGTTTCAGTTTTCTTAGTCTATTGTGTGTTTGGCGTCAACTTTTGAATGGGAGTTTTATCATTGCAAATTCAATGTCAGTACCCACAGTCCATAATGTCACAAACTCTTTGGCTGCACAATCTTGTTTGCTGAGCAAGCAACCATACCATAGCAGCCAGGTAAAGATAACAAAATTTAAATCACACATTTTGTAATTGAGCTTTCATAAAACCAAAAATTAAACTCTCGTCTCACTGTTTTACACAACAGGAGGATTTTTTTTTAGAATCTTAGCAGGTAAACTTGCAACTGCTTTCTTTCTTTGTTTTTATTTAAACAGAGCAGAGGGTTAAGGTTGACAGCATGTCACATATTCTTGGCTTATTAGACCCTAAAGTCGGGTTCTTTAGATAGGAAGAAGTATGTTCTGTGTGTGTTGCTGTAGTAGAGCCCAGGGTAAAGGAGACATGGGCCAACACATGTACAAACTGGGCTCAAGTTTAGCACTGGTTGCTATAAGATGGTTATCCAGAGATGTGTTGGTTTTTCATGTTGCAGCTAGTTCCACACTTGGTAGAAATCCAACCTGTTCTTAAGTGTAGGGGATGAGCTGCATCTAGACTAAAAATAAATAAATCTATTAAGGCTTCAGAGTGATTAGCTGACAGTGATTGATGGGCACACAAACAAACACAGGTTTAGAAGCGGTGAGTGCAGAGCATCACTTCGTGTGTGAAGGGGGCTCAGCATAGTTTCAGAAGGGGGCCTTAACCTCTTAAAGTTTGCAGAAGACACGATTTTAATTAGCAGGCTACAGGATGGAGACCTGTGTGTGGAGAGTGTGGACTGCAACAGGTACCCGGGTACAGTTGTAGACAGATTTAACCTCGACCTGAACATAACTGTAGTCTGTAGGAAGAGCCTGCTGAGAATGACTCAGAGCTTTTAATGTAGACAAAACACTGATGGTTCTTTTTCAGGGTCATTCAATAAGTCTATTTTAAACATTTGCCTCATTCCTTAGTACAGGAACCTCTCAATGTACAACAAAAATTCTCAGTGCTGTATTGTGAATAGAGCTAGTAAGGTAATTAGCAAATATTTGAAACAAACAAATATAAGGACGGCAAAGTCAATTTTAGCAAGCAATGACCCACCCATTACGGGAAGAATGTGTTGTCCTCCTGCCTGGTTAAAAATATAGGCTACCTAGGCCAAAGTGCAATAGATGTTTTCATTTTCTCCAAGTGCAATAAATGCACCAAATTGATCAGTTAAACCCTCTCTGGCAATTTAAGTAGCCATTTTTTATTTATTTTATTACTATTGAAATTTCATGGAATTTTTAGGTGAGCACATATTTGTGGTTGAACTTGATAAAATTACTTGCAGTGTCTTGTCTTGTGTCCTTCTGTTTAGTATTCTTGTCGTTTTACCCATTGCTGTAAACCAAATTTACCCTGAGAGACAAAACTGGCAAGCTGAAAATGACAAAGATGGCTCCTAATGTTACTAGTATTATAACTTCAGCTCAAGTTGAAAAACTTTTAGCTTAGTTTATTTGGTTTTATACTGCCTAAATATTTAAAACAAAGTTTGTTCAACATTTGGTTTAAAGATCTGATGGCTTTAATGGCATGGAAGCTGACAAAATGTTTTGTGCATGTGCAAAATAACACTAAATTATCAAAAGTGAATGTTTAAAAATGTAATTTAATCCAACTCCACTGTAGCACACAGAGCTGCTTTTTACAAGTGTTGGTGTTTTTATGGAATTGAAATGGTTCCAAATGAATGATTTATTAAAAAAAGAAGAAGAAGACCCATAAACTAAGTTTGAATGGGCTGGGAAGTAAGGCACAGCTTTTTTTAAGGGGGGGGCTCTAAGAACTGGGACTCCAAGGGAAAACCCTTCTTTACACTGTCATAAATTTAAAAGTAGAAAAATGTGACTACTTCCTTGGTGTTTTAGAACAGCTTTGTGTTGCAAATTTTTTATTTGTTTTTCTGTAGATGAGCGTAACACTCGTTTTTGTCCTTCTGTCATTGTTGGAAAATCATCAGATAATGATTTTGTGTACCATAAGTTTGTGTTAAACATGTTTATGTTCTGTCACTACGTCAGTACAGAATCATTCACATTCACCAATAATGTCTATACTGTGGACAGTATTACTGGTTGACAGAAAGCAGTTGTTCACAAGTTAGTCTTCCATGTTAGAGTATTTTTTAACCTGAGACATGCAATCATTTACTACCACAAAGTGTGACTCATTCATCTGACATCTGGTAGTAGATCAGTATTATTTGGTCATTTATTCAAAGTAGAGAGTGTTGTAAGAATTTCTAAGACCAGAGGTTCTCAGCCTTGTTGTTTAAATTGACCTCCAATGCTACTGTAAAATGTAACACCTAAAAGACTAGGATTGATCTTTTTGATTTCTGGGCAGTAGCTTGCTGGCTAACTATCTTCTTCAGCTTGGTCTTGTGCTTGTTAATGCTGATAGATTGGAAAGACCAAGGGTTCTTCGGATGGGACCTGTAAGCTTCAGTAAAGGATGTAAAGGTTAGAGGGTGTGTGATGAGCTGAGGTTTAAGCTCAACCGTGGGACTAGCAGAAGTCTGCAGGTGTTCTCCAACACCACCAATATACACACACTGCCTTCACTGAGTTTCATTAGTTTAGGGACCAACGAGTCGGGTGGGCTTGTGATCATAGAGAAGACAGAAAGAGAGGGAGAGGAATAGCATGTGTTTTCCCTAGGCACGCCAGCAGCTGTGCGAGAATGATTTATGCTTTTCTCAGAACTCTGGGATCTCAAAATGTTACATTTAATCAAGCACACTGAGAGCAGAGCAAAAGTTAAAGATGTTCTCTATAAACCCTTTGAGTTTTGATCTCTTTTCCATACTGGAAGATCTGTGGGAACAGGGGAACAAAAAGTTATCTTTAATGTCAATTTAAGATATTGTAGAGAATTGGGAATACTTCATAAATAATGCAATGAGAAGTCCCATGGTGCTGCAATACTAAGCACATTTAGTTCTTTAATAGATTCATTTTAGAAACATTTTTCTCATCATTTTGCAGTTTCAATAAATTGAAGCAAGAAACTGTTTCAACGTGGTTTTATAATGTTTAATCAGCCAACTTTTTAATGTCCATTTACAACACTGGTAACAGTGGTGCATATTTGTTATATTGTTTGTAAAAGAAAATTGTTACTACTGACACATTACATTTTTTTCATTGTTTCTTTAGTGCTGTATCCATACCCATACTGCCCTGTATACTTCTACAGTAGTGTGCATTAGTTCAAGTGTCCCAGGGGACCAGGCCACAGTGACCAGAAACAGGTGGTCTGTAGACCCAAAGACTAATGAGAACAGGTGGGAATGAAGCGCCTGCTGACTTTGATCTGACCACTTCACACAAACGCACATATAGTACACAAACACAATTACACTCATTGGGTAGTGCGTACAAATGCGTACAGATGTATGGAAAAAGCCCTGACACTATAGATGGGGTGTGAAGTGACGTGGGATCTCCCTTAGTAGGCTCACCATTACAATCTTTCAGAGGCCTGTCGCACTTTCATATGTCCATCTATCATGTTTTTTTCACCCTTCCTTTGTATGTTTGCTCACTCCATAGAGTGCTAAATCAACAGTCTGGCTTTGTTTCAGGCAGCAGCTTGATGGCTTTAAGCTGCTGCCTGAACTTTTTCTTACTGATAAATCTTTTGTAGACAACATGATACTTAAAAAAATACATTTCTTGTATGTTTTTCAAAACTCCCATAAAGCAATTTATTAAACCCTCTTGTACATGAAGTTAAAAATCGTGCATAGTTTCTCTGAATAAGTGAAAGTAAAATACCTGCTTTAGATAATACTCAGCTGTACTTGCATATACCTGTCAGCCACAGGTTTAAAACCTTCTGCCTAATATTGAGTAGGTCTTCCTTCAGACACTGAATCATTTGTGTCAGAGCATGGCATGCATAAGCAGCAGATTAAATCTTATGCTTTGAGAGTCTTTTGGGTCTGATACTTTCTTACTGCTTTCTGCCCAAAGTGAATTGGTGCTGGGTGGGTGTTTGTGCAGATCCATTTAGGTTTTCAGTCCAGAGAGCTACAACAGAATTGTGCCATTAAGTCATTACATTTTTCTTCAAACACTCGTCTTTTTTTTTATAAAGGACAATGATGCATAGATAGATCTTTGTCTCAGTTTCCCTCCAATTTCATGTCTTGAAATTTTATAACATCCTGATTTGTGAAGACAAGTGTTCATAAAAGCTCATAAATTATCTTTTAAGTGGGGTTTATTAACCCTAGTTAGTGACATAACAGCAATAGATGTTTTTTTGGGGACTTTCTCAGTAGGTCCTGGAACTAATGGATAGTTCCACATCTTACCCCATGATGTTGCATATAGGCACCAGCTCCTTGTGATCCTGCACAAAAAAGCAGTAAAGTAGATGGATGGATAGATGGATGAATATGACAAATATTAACCGCAATTTCAGATGTAGAAGAAGAGCAAGAAAAAGATGAAGCAAGGCTCACTTTTTTTCTAACTAACAGCCAGTTTACATGTCTGAAAAAATATACTACTTCCTTACAGAATGAGAGGAAGAATTTCATTTTACATTAGTTAAAGAAAGTGTAAATGTATGTTTTGCCACCAAACTCAAGCACTGAAGAGAAAAGAAAACCTAAAGCTGTAACAAATTCTTCTAACTTGTAAAAAGAAATGTTTATGCCATCTAAAACAAGTACAATTTCCACCCAGAGCAGTAGTTGCTGAACTGAACAAAGTTGCAATGAAGTTCAGTCAGTGTTTTGATGAGTTTGACGTCATGAAGGACTTTGCTAAATTTGTCTCAATTGAATTTCAACACACTGATGTAAAACGGGTAGCTTCCAAATTCTATTAGATATTTGTTTTCTAAAGTGGTGTTTACTTGGGCAGCACAACAGCTTAGTGGTTAGCACTGTTGACTCACAGCAAGGTCTTGGGTTCAAGCCTGGGTTGGGTCTCCATACACTTCTGTGTGGAATTTACATGTATATGCGTGGGTTTTCTCTGGGTACTCTTGTTTCCTCCCACAGTCCAAACACATGCATGTTTAGGCTGCCTTGACCCAGGTCTCCTTTGAAAAAGAGATCTGTGAACTCAATGGCATTTGCCTGATTGGATAAAAGTTAATAAATAAAAACATGGAGATACTTGATTTGTCAAATGATGAACTGAAAGCCAGATGACGGGACAATAAATTTTGGGTATGCAGAAAAAGTCTTCCCTTCCTCACTGCAGGTGAACTAAAAAGTGAGTGCTCACTTTGGATGCACAACCTCTGTGAAATGTCATTTTCAAAGATGAAAATGATCAGATCAAAGCATAGTACCGTCTCCATACAGACTCCTCACAGACTACCTTAGAAGGGCTAATGTGCCAAATTACAAAGAACTGACAGACAGTATTCAGTCACAATCATCACACTGACTTGAGTGAACATTACTGTAAAATGTTGCTACCCACTCGCATCATGTTTCAACATTCTGCGTGTCTTGAAGTAAGGCAGATAATGTGGAGATTCGACCCAAGGGAACCTGTTCAGAGCTAGTTATTGAGGTCAATCATGGCCCATTACTGGAGCTGTTCATCTGTGAAGTGTTGGGCTACTTAGGCCACTCTCACAGAGCTTAAAGCCTGACTAGAGTGTGAGGCTGAGGGACATGCACAGAGACGGGGTTTAAAGAAATGAGAGCTGAGGCTGGAGGTAGGATAGGGTTGAAGTGTGACTGGGTATAAAGCTGCTGCTAGATTAGTCTCTTACATGATATCACAGCTCTCATGGGACTTTTTGGCACAGGGCATATTACATCGCTTTAAGAACTGTACTCTGTGCATTTTCAATTTAAACTCAGAAACAGATTAGACCTAATGACACATAAATGCTCCCTGTAGGGGAATTAGTCAACAGTAAAAATAATCAAATAAAAGTAATAAGCAGCAACTGAGGAGTGACAAACCTAAATAGTCAGCATTGCAAAAGCAAGACATCGGAACAGAAAGTGAAATTTAAAACTATCAGTCGAAAAATGTTGGCTTACCTTTAGAATGATAATTATCACCCATCAAAAGATGAAAGTCAATGTTTTTGCTTGTGTGTGTATGAGGGGGGCGAGTTCTGATACTGAGCTTAAATTAGGTGTGGTAATAGGTGAGTCATTCACAAGTCATACTCCAAGTGCCATTCTTTGCACAAGATCTTTACTTGAAACTTTAGCAATAACAGTTGGAGCTAACCCTGTTTGACTGTTAGCAAAATATCATATGAACCACTAGACAAATTTTCATAAAACTTAGGAAAGCATTTACAACTGGAGATGATCCAGTCTAAGATGGCCACCACAAGTAATTGATATTAGCCAACAGCAAAACGGCTATAACTCAGTTATACAAATATTGAGTTAGAATTTGATTTGATAGTATCTGAGAGTCATTTATATTAAATATGACTGTGAAATCTCATGATCATCGCATTAGATTGTATGTTTTTTTTCCAAGGTTTGTCATTTCTCAAAGTTAGATTTATCTTAATCTTTAATTCTAGCATAAAAGGTGATGGGTGATTTTTAAGAGAAATGCTAGATCTTTAATTTTATGTAATGCTCATGAATGGCAAATGAATGACAGACAAACTAGGACTATTGTTTGCTGTTTTAAAACAATTGCAATTGGCTATTTTTTTGCACAGAGACAAAGTTTTCTGTGTCAGTCATAAAAAAAGTAAGTGCGTTAATCGCAGAGTTTAAGACTTATCTTTTTTGTGTTAGAACAGGTCTTTCTGGATCATTGCATTTTAACTTTAAAGCTGTGGTCAGGGCAGGGCGATGTTAGAGGGAAATGGGCAATTAGCCTACTTTACTGTGTATAGGTAGACAGGATAGTTTCTTATAAATCCCATTTAGATGATTTTTGCATACATATCTACCTACAATGACTGTGAGAGGGACTGTTTTATCATCATTTATATTGTAATTGTGGATTATCATAACAGAGTAAATACAACACTTATTTAAAAGCTTAGCTGTTTAGAAAGCATTTCTTCAAAATCCAAAGTGTTTAGCCATATCTTCAGATTTCACACCCATTAAAGATAAGAGAATAAGAAAAGAGACTAGAGAAATTTGTGTGGTTTTCACAACTCTTTAAAGCAGAAACACACAACTCGTATATTCTGTGAGTGTGAAAAGAGATGCTTCCAAGCTGTCCTTTATCCAGCTTTGGACAGAGTAGCAGGGATGGAGGAGGGCAATTTACTTAACCTTATCTAATTGAATGTTGTCACCGGATCAAAGGTCGCTACATTCCACACAGTCAGATCAAACATCACACAGCAAAATCAAAACAATTGGCTTCCCTGCATCAGTTAATCCGGGTTTAGGGATTTATTCCCACAAATTGGAGAAAATAATGTAGAGACTGACTGAAGGGCCAGGATACCTTCTGTAGTTATGCACAGTTGAATTAGTATTGTTAGATTTTCGTTTTTACCGTCACTCTTTCACATTTTATTTCAGCAATAATATTTTAACATCTTTTTAATGCTTCAAGATATACTATACAAAATATACTATACAGATGTTTTGTTGCACCAGGCAGTAGTTCAGAAGTTGTCCTGTGATAGGGAATTTCTCTTTCTTTTAAACAACTTGCCATATTTGCTGACAGAGACAAACATCAGTTTGTGGTGGCTCCCTGTTCATCAAACCACTTAGTTTGTCAGTGTCTGTCTGTGAGCCATGCTTCTGTCTTTCATCTCTCATTACTGCTGTTCCAGCCAGTAAGATCAATCACCACCTCCTCACATCATTAAAAGTTGGTTACTGATTCATACTCTGCCAGTGCTTGAGTCGCATACAGGCTAACCAGGGTTCATACAGATGCAGAATAAGCAGAGCAAAGCAAGCTAGCTGGAGTTCTGTACCAGTAGCCAAACCAATATGTGTCTCATTGCATGAGTGCCCATCAGAAAACACATTGTGGGCGTGGGAAGGGGATGAGAGCCTATTAGCTTCTTCACAGCTCAGCTGTCACAGCGTGTACGAAGACCTAATATTGCTTCTTTCCTCTAACAGACTCCTCCACCTCAACTCTCCTCCTATTATGTGCTTCATACAGATTTTCCCAGGCCACATTGTTGAGCTAATCAGTTTTGTGTGCACTCTGTGTGCAAAGCTTTACCACACATTACAGCAGCACAAGCTTCACTAAATATTATAGGAGTAAAACTTTGTGAGGAATGTGCAGTCCCACATAAAGCAGAAGGGATGATGTTGAAAAGTGGATTAAAAAGGGTGAGGGGTATAGGTACAGGAAGGGTAAGAGAGCTTATGGTTTTTTAAATTTCTTTTGATGCTTAAGTGGAGATTAATTATAGGGGATTGTAAAAACATGCAATTAATTAAGCTAATGGTGGTTTTGTGAAGGAAGTCTGCCACAGTGGTAACAGTAAGAGAGATTTCTCACAACCTTCACAGAGTCAAAAGGAAAGTAATTAACTGAATCATTCTATAAGAACCAGACTGAGGGAGTTAGAGATGGGCTCAGTCAAGAATGGTATGCACCACACATCCTACAGAATGTTGATTTCACTCATGTAATTGCATTATTCTCAGAAACCTTGATGCACAAAATGAATAACTCTCATTAGTGACAATTAGCACATCAATGGACTTTTTCAGGGTTTTCACATTCAGGAAATCTTTTGAAGTTACCAAAGAGCTGGCTACCAAGAATTTTTATGCGTACAGTGGCTGTAGACATGATACAAACTGCCATGATGATGCTTAACAAAGAAGCAGTTAGCTACACGCATCTCCGTACTACGCTAATTGTGGTAACACAGCATGACTAAAGTAATTTATTTCAGCTCCCACAGATAATAACTAACAGGGAGGGGGTTCCCAGTAGCCTGGTTAATATCAGTTGACCGGCCATCTTGTCTACTGCTGACCTAGGACTGGAGGGTCATCTGATGATGAATCTCTTATTGTAACCAATGAAAGTTTTTTTTTTTGTTTAGTTTTTTGTTTGTTTTATTATTAACATAAGTTATGTTTTTACCCTTTCATCTTTATTTCATTGATGCAAACACAGACTTACTTGCACGGTTTTACTTAGCTGCAGTTTAGCTCTTTGTGGACATTCTAACTTATTTTTGAAGTAATAAAAATAACTAACTTCACTTTTGTAATAAGCTAACTAGATAAACTAAAATAAACTAAATAAAATGTGAAGAGTCAAGTAAAAGAAATAATAAAACTGCTACTAGCAGCTTATTATGGTCACCATGGCAACACCATACCTGTCTCTCACTCCCTGACACCACACTGGAAAGTAAGCCTCAGACAAACAGTTACTGTGCAAAAGTTATAGGTCTAATTAAAGAAATTCCAACTACACGTAGCAAAAGCGTCCAGTTGTCACAGATGTTAGTTTTTATGTGTTTGCAGTGTTTTATGTCGGAGACATGAATAGTTAAAAAGACCCTTTACTTCCATTTTTTAACATAAAATTTGTAGCTCAAACGCAGTGGAAACTGATGAGAGTTTGGATGCACACACATTGCATTCTGATTATTTTCTGGTTTAGGTCAGAATTATTTTTATTTAAAATGTAAAGCAAAAAAAAAATCATAGACACCTGCACATTTCATTGTGGTACAGACTTCAGGTAAATAAATTTCACAAGGTTTGCATTGCATATAATTTAAACATGTATGGAAACAATGAATGAAACCATTCAATAACTCTGTTTTATGGAATTACAACTTCATTCTGATCAATTTGTGCAGATCATTTCCTAATACCATACCCTCAAAACAAATATTTCTTCATGTCATATTTGTTATGGTGAAAGGACCCTTACAGAAACTGAAACCCTACTAAGTGATGCTGAAGTTGGGTTTTGAGTCTGAAAACTAGTAACATTTCATTTCAGGAAGAGTCTCCATACCTTTTAGAACTGAAACAATTGAATTGCTAAGTGAGTAACAGGTCTTTTGACCCTGAGCCATTGAGCATGGGTGGGCCTTCCATTTTAATAAGCCTATATGCCCAGCCAGAGGAGAAACATTTGCCAAAGTCAGATGAGAATCCATCTTTCCTATGGTGCCAAAGAGAAAAATCACAGGGTTCATTTTTATGCAGTAGTTAGTTAAGGATTACAAACTAGGTTTCAAAGATCTTTTCAGTTATTATTTTTTTTCTAGACTTAAGCATGTCCAGTATATTTGCAGAGAGATGTTGAGTTGACTAGTTTGAGTATTAAATTACAAGTCAGATAATGAGAGGCCCAGATCTATCAATTTTATTAGTGGCAGAACATTTCATGCCAGCAAGCTTGTTATGCAAAAAAGCCCTCTACAAGTTGAATCAGTCCTTTTTTTTTTGCAATTGATCTAAAGAAATTTATGGATGTACAATTATTTATTATTTTTTTTAATTTTGAGCAAGTGATCTAAAACTATTGTCAAATAAGAAATAATAAAAGGGAGAAATCTGGATAGGTTTGAGAGAAAATTGCAAATCCTGTAGCAGTGAAAGACAATGAGTGAAAGAAGACAAAAACCCTTACATTTTAATATGTTATCTGTATAAGTAAAATATTTGTGGAAATTAGGAGTTTGTTTGCAAAGGTTCAGACAGTTTTAAAGTTGCTCTAAGTTATATCCATCCATTTTCTTCATCCACTTTTCTGTGCAGAAAAGTGGGTGCCTATCTCCAGCAGCCACTGTTCGAGAGACCCTGGACAGGTCGCAGGTCCATTACAGGGACACATTGAGACAAATAAGACAAACAACCGTTTATTCTCTCACTCAGACCTAGGGACAATTTAGAGTTACCGTTACATTTCCAACTTTCAATGACCCATTTAAAGTTTGAATAGTGTTTCTACAGTTCAGTATGCCTGATTTATAAATCTTTCCAGCCCTAAAAGAGGACTGTGTTTTCTCAATCGTTTTACTGGTGAAGAAATTTTTTGAAATGTTTTTTGCAAATTTTGTCTATGCTATAAGATGTAATGCTACCAAAAGTGATAGTACTCTATTCCTATTTGAGCTGCAATTTTTCCTATATTGTTTCCATACGTTTTTCTAAAGCCATCGAGGAAAGAGTAGTGTTAAAACAGAGTTTATAAAATAAATTGGTAATATTAGGACATGCAGGAATAATGACACAAACCTTAAAGTGTCATTAATGTGGAGCTAAAGTGTCTCTCTACAATCTTCTGTTGAAATTCAGACTACAACAGAGGGAGGTGCAGTTATATACTGGAAGAGAAGTTTAATGTGATGTAATGACGTGGCTCTGAGTTGGCTCTCTGGCTGTGAGAAACCAAACTGATTTTTAACTTGAACCAGCTCTAGCACCAGAACCTCTTTAGTGACAAACAGCCTTTGAGGTATGCCTTGAAATTCATCCACAGGTTTGCCTCCAAATAACTTAAATGTTGTCAACTAACCTATCAAAACCTACCAACGCCATGACACCATCATCTGGGCTTTCCCAAATTTTTTAAAGGCATAGTAATAATGATGTATGTTAACTTTTGACTTAAAGTATTTAAACAAATTGCAAAAAAATTGTTTTATGTGAGCATTTAAAAATTGGAAATGATTTTTGAAATTTTGATTAACTTAAAACTGGAACGGTTTAGTCTGACTTAATGTCAGACAGCGAGGGAAGAAATTGTCTCTCTATGCAGGGTAGGTAAACATCTGGATTCAACTTTGTGTTGAAGCACCTTTTATTTATGCACATATGCAAGAATTTTAAATCCAACTTATTGTAGTTTATTTTTTCTTCTCCTCTTCGAATATGGTAGTTTGAATTTGGTAAACTAGTTTGATTTTTGAATTGGTCAGGCGGTGCTGCTTGCAGGTCTGTTCTGACATTGCATAAATCAGTTTTTAGGGTCTGCTTCTTCACATAAATACAAACCCATTTCAGATCCTCTGCATTCCCCCATTACTCTGTTCTTCAACCTCTTTCTCGCTATGGTTCTTTTCTTATTGTCTTTTTCATCCTTCACCCATATGCTCATTCCCCTTAGACCTTAAAACTGATTCTGGCCCCCACCCCACTTAACCTTCTTCCACTTGCCTGCCAGGTTCGGTAAGAATGTTAATGGAACCTGTCAAAGGAAACTTATTTGAAAGGTGATGGGGAGCACCGAACTGGGCATCATCTGGTGACAGAGACTATAGCTCAGTGAGAGTTATGGTCTTTTGGGTGAAGAGAGCACTCTGCTCCCTTGCCCCTCTCGGCTTCTTTTGGTAACCTGAGCCCAATATTTTTTCAAACCTTGGAAAGCCTTGTGACTGGTCATTTTCAACTCGGCTACACTTTTATGACCAGTTGTCTTTCTCTGACTTTGATTACCCTTGTTTGTTTGTTTGTTTTCCTTTTCTTTTCTCCATTATACCATTTAGCTCAAATAAGAGCAGTTGTGAGCTTAATTTCTTGACTTGTGTGCTAAAGACAGTTAATTTACACACACTGAAGTCTGAATTTTTGCAGCTACTTCAATTTGTATACTTTTCTTTAACCTTTTGCCATAACTCTATTTTTTGTTTCAAATGGATTTCTCACCCTAGTCTTATCTGCAACATCACCCAATTACAAATGCCTTTTGCTTCTCGGGGATTTTTTATTTTTTAAAGAAGACAATAGTAAGCCCCACTTTGTAATCAGCCCCAATTAAAAAACAGTCATTTATTTTTGTTTCTATTCACAGCTGTGTGATATTTAAGAGGGAAAAAAAGACATACTGACAACACACACATTACTGAAATTAATAAGAAAAACATTTTAGAATGAAATATGATCTTGTGTTTTGAAAGCTGTGGTTAATGTGTTTCTGTACTCAGTGTGTATTAGCTTGACTAGCTTTCCACCTCCACAAAGTGGACTGACATAGGGCTTAACATTCTGCCTATGGGCTACATCCTCGCTTCTGTGAGGCTAAGCTCAACAGCCAGGCAGCAGACTTTTCCCCAGGCTTTCATGCCTCACAGCCTCTTGTCAGCTCCCTGGGTGTCAGCACTAATAGGGCCTTGCTTCTTTGGTATGCCTGGGAAAAGCAGGCAAGACCTTTGACATGAGTGTCACACATTATGATTGGCTGGTTGTACCTGAAGTGATTGATTCAATAATGTGTCCACACAGATGTAAAGAGTGTGTCAGGGATTCTTTTTGTCTTAGATTAATTGTAGATAGGCATTTAGTGAACCACAGCTTGACTTGTAGTTGATCTGATATAATGTTCCTGATATGGTTTATCTTGCTTTCGATTCATTTGAAGGCATAAAGATTTAGGTCTCTCTGATTTTGGAGGCACATGGCCCATAAACCAAAAGACAGCAAGTGTAACTGACTGAAGAGTGATGATGCTTATGTCTGTTTGTAGAACTACTAATGTGCAATTGGTAGTGTCAATCTCTTGTTTGACTGCAGTGTATAAATACACACAACATAACATGATGTTTAAATTTAAATCTAATCTAAATAAAATTTGCAATGAGTCTAAACTGAAACATAAACTTATTGACATAAATTCATGTGTTTGATATTTTTAATTGAATAAAACAATTTTTAGGATATTTCATCTGAGGAAACATTTTAATCCTGTGTTAAAATAAAGTTCTAGAAATCTCCTTTCATGAATCCACTGTTGACACAACATTATTGTTTTTCAACAAAGAGATTTAAATAATAATAAAAAGGGGGATTTGGACAGAAAAGAGAGACTGGACTGTGTCAGCTAACATTATTGGAGGATAAGAAGACTGCTGATTGGCTGTAGAATGAGTCTGCTGTGTTTTAAATTGTCAGTGTGATGCTGTGATTTTGGACAGGCAGTGGATCTCTGGCCAGGTGGAGGCACTAAATTCAGACTGATTCCCCAGTGAGGGAGATGAATGAGTTGTCTACATGTGTGGTGGTCTGCACGCAGTAGGCCAGCTTTCACTGGGGCTTGTTACTATGTACAGGAAACCTGGCTGGGCTAAGCCTTTTCACTTCGGACAATCTATTTGATCTGATAACTCGATCTTAGTCAGTATGTAGATTTCACACCAGTATTTATGATGAAACAAATCAGAATTTTTAAGGATTATATGCAGTTATGTTTAATCAAAAGTGTGTTGAACCTGACCCTAAACAATGAGTAGCTTTTTGGCGTTTAAAGCCTGATTAAAAATGTTGTGTGCTTAGTCTGTTTTAATCAAATTTAATATCCAGTTATGTGATATTTTATTGTATTCTAAATAGTTGTATTTATTTATTTTTTATTTGACCAAGTGATATGTTTGTCAGTAGTAAAGTGTGATGGGTTTGGGAGAAACACCACTGCTTGTGGATTTGTTGGAAAGCTATTTGGTGAACTAACTGTTAGTTGACCCCAGCCCGGTCACCACTGGAGCATTATTAGAAATATTACTCTTTCTTATGCAAGTTCTCTACTTTAGTTCTTATCCTAGTTGTATCAGCACATTTATCTAAGTTTAATTTTCTTTCAGATTACCTGCCATGTTTTGTGACCGCACTATTGTCATCTTAATGCACTTTGCATATTTTTCACATGTTATCACTAAACTGCTTAATACAAATCATTGCATTCAAAACAAGTACTTTAATTTAGTGAGAGATCGATCTCTGTTTCAATGAAAATCTGTGCAAATATGTGTATGTTTTTTTTTCCAATCAAAGTCTATCTAGATGTGTGTTTTGCTACTTAGATCCTTTTCACTTCAGGTTACGTTTATATATATATATATATATATATATATATATATATATATATAAAGAATTATCTAATTACTCTCACCTTTTCACCTCTGTCTGCATTTGATTTAAAACTACTGCTTGTTTGAGATGAGGCTTACATGAACAACACACAAAAATGCTGTGCCTCAGGCTGGAGAGATCCTAAAGTTGGAAAGCTGGCCTAATAAACCAAACTAATCTGTAAACCCTGTAATGTTCCCAACTCTCCCACCACATCCGCCACCTTCAGTGTTGGTGACAGCATTTCAGCACTGCTGCTTCTGGATCCCTCTTAGCCTTTAGCCAGCCAGCAAGTCGCCCCGTCAGTTCAATCTACCCAGTCCATCAGTTTTGTTTAAGAGTCTCTTTAATTCTCCTTGATTAAAGTGTCAAAGGTCATACCGTCGTGCTTTTCCACATCGTGTATAGGGGGTGTGTGTGAGATGGGAGGTGTGGAGGAGAAGGGGGTGTAAGACTATGATAAGAAGCAGATGGGGGAAGTTGAAGAAAAGAACCTTATCACAAAGTCACATGTTGAATTTATGACTCGGTAGAACTTTAGCGTTTCATGATTTGTTGAATCAAGGCAAAATATTTATTTTCAAATCAAATAATCAAGTAGTTTTAAGTTTACATTAAATAATCAGAACTTGTAAACCTATATCCTTAAAATTCAGTGAAATATACATCTTAAAAAATAAACAAATTTTTTTTGTTTTTTCTTAAGTATGCTTAATTGGGAGAAACCATCTCATACTGTAAAAAAAATCACAATTTGGGACAATTCAAAGGGCTTTCTCTACATTCATATTTATGCCTCCACATAGGTTTGTCAGTTTCTCAGACAATTTGTTGGTCTGTGATGTCCACTGTCCTTTAACCCTTTGACTTTTGATAGGCTGTCAGTCTGGCCTCCTGCAGTGGCAATCTTAGACTGCTGTTCACACCTTTCTTATCAGCTACCAGTGCTTCTTTGCTATCAGAAACTTTCACAGGAGCTTCCTCTGTGGCTGCAGGGAAACAAAAGCCACTACAAAACCTGCATCTAAAGATATACGTATGTGTTAAATAGCTAATTTGTTCACAAAAATGTGGTGATGTCAGTGTTCGTTTGTGTTGAGCTGGTCAATACATGTAATTCTTTTTTATTATTCTTCAGAATGGCATATGAAACTGGGCTGTTTTTCTTCTGTTCTTGCCTACATCCTGTGTAATCTAGAGTAATCTGAGGACCTGAAGTGATCAGATTTTGGTAAAACAAAAGTGTCTTATCATGACATTAAGCAGATTCACTCAGCAGGTGCCCACTCAGTAGGTGGTAGTTTGAACCTGTGGAAACAGAGAAGAGGGACATTTCAGATACATTACTGAAAGCCTTGCATTGATCTAAGTGTGAACATAAGGTCATCTGTGCCAGGGGAGGGAAAGAGCAGCAGGGTGCTGGAGACGGTTGTCAGACAGGCACACTGGTTAGATAGTCTCACTCCATTGGCTGGTTGACATTCAGGGTAATGGATCTCAGATTTGCTTTACAGACGCGATAATTTTGTTTGCACCCTTTTGTTAAAGAAAGAAAATCCCAAGATGGTCACTAGGTTTACACATGAACAATCTCCTGGAAACTTTATAGATTTTCGATGTTGTTAAAAATGTTCAAAATGATGGAAAAGTAGTCACTGTGTTGATTGGTATCATGGTGTGTGCCACACTGAATATGGACCACATAAAGCTAAGGATGGAGTTGTCTCAAGAGCTCATAAAGAAGATTGGCATTATGTTAAAGGTAAAGGCTATAAGACCATCTCCAAGCAGATGATGTACCTGTGACTGCAGCTGCACAGATTATTTAGAAGTTTATGGTCCACAGGGCTGGAGACAACCTAAGACATGGACAGAAGAGGAAAACTGATGACAAATTGAAGAGTCTGATAATACAAATGAAATTTGAGGTGGACTCCAAGGTCAAGGTACATCAGTGTCAAATCTCAACATCAGTTACTGTTTGAGCCCAAGTGGTGCCAAAGAAGATGACTAAAGAGGACACCAAATCATAAAAACTCAAGACTGGAATGAGCCAAAATGCATATTGACAGGTCACAAAGCTTCTGTGTAAATGTCCTATGGACAAATGAGACCAAACTGGAGCTTTTTGGCATCAAGTCACATCAGCGCCATGTACACTGACCAAATAATAAAACGTACAAAGAAAAGAACCCTGTACCTACAGGCTCTGTTATGTTTTCAGGCTGTTCAGCTGCATCTGGCACAGGGTGTCTTGAATCATTGCAGGGTAAGATGAAATCTCAAGCCTATCAAGACATTCTGGAGTGAAATATGCTGCCCAGTGACAGATAGCTTGGTCTCAGTTACAGGTCATGGGTCCTCCAACAGGATAATGACCCAAAACCCAGCTAAAAACACTCAAGAATGATTAAGAACCAAACATTGGACCATTCTGAATTGGCCTTCTGAGCCCTGATTTAAATCCTGTTGAACATTTGTGGAAGGAGCTGAAACATGCAGTCTGGAGAAGGCACTTTCCAACTAAAGACAGCTGGAGCAGTTTGCTCACAAAAAGTGGGTCAAAATACCTGTGAACAGGTGCAGATGTATCAGTTATAGAAATCATTTGATTGCAGTCATTGCCTCAAAAGGTTGTGCAACAAAATGTTAAGTTTGCTGTCTTTTTTTGTCAAGGCCAGTTTCATTAGTTTGTTTTTGAAAAATAATTCTGCTGAACCAAAATTAAAAAACAGTGACTGATTTGATTTTTAGTATTTTTTTTGTCAGATTCAAGTTAGATTCAAGATTAAATAACCATTATGGGATTATTGTTCTTTAACAAAAGGGTACAAATTTTTTTTTATCTGTCGCTTCTCTGTTATTATTAGAGCACAGTTTACAGCAGAGAATCACATGGTCTATTTATTCCTCATGTTGCATGACAAGTTTACTTTTATTATGTCTTAATGTTATGTGATTCCTGTTAAAAGTGGGAAAACTTTAAAATCTTTCATGCTCAACAATTTTTTTTTCAACAGCAACAACAAAAACTACTCAGAATAGTACATTGCTAACAATAAATGGTGATTAAAGGTCTTCTGATTGGCTCTGCCGAGGACCTGATAGAGTTCAGAGGAGACAATAAAACTTGACTATCTAGAAGAAGTAGTAACACGATTTCTGGCACAGTCTTGAGTTTCTGGTTGCCCGCCCTCTGTCTATCAGACTCCTGGGGGCTTTCATATGGGGCATGCCCTCCTGTGCCTGAGGTAACTTGATTCTCAGTCTTCTCAATTGTATATGAGACCCTGTTTAAACAGATATAAACATTACTGTACAAACTTGATTCAAAAAAGGCCCGACACAACACGCTAACATTACTTCTAAAACTTCTAGAGCTCTGTTGATCTTTTCCTCATATTTTTCCTTGTTAGTAGA
This sequence comes from Kryptolebias marmoratus, assembly GCF_001649575.2. Lineage (NCBI taxonomy): Eukaryota > Metazoa > Chordata > Actinopteri > Cyprinodontiformes > Rivulidae > Kryptolebias > Kryptolebias marmoratus. The sequence goes on from NC_051445.1 coordinate 25,403,777, forward strand.
CTGTGCAGTTTTGGCAAACAGAGACTAAACTGCCCCCAGACATTTTGGTTGTTCATTATAGTTACAAAAAGCAAATATGTGAATCATTATCACCGGAGCCACCAATGAATATCTCTGTATATGACATATGGTCAATAACAAATCTTTGTTGACAATTTCTCTGGCGTTGACTAGCCTATCTACTATGGTGACAGAAGATTGCAGCTATAATCTGATGGCACAAAGAGGATTGAAAATGAGCCTCACTTGGAAGTTTGGTGTAAGGTGCAGTGTGTCAAATTGGGCTCACACCTCAGAATTCAATCTTTAATGCTGTATGATGGTCCCACACAACCTTTTTCTGAGAATAATATAACTGTATTTCCATGACCAACTGTGTACTAATGCTATGATAAATGGATGCAGCTGTACACAATACTGACTAATTCCTGTCCATTATGGAAAAATAAATAATTGTGTCAGTGCTTTGGCTTCGTCCTATTTTACTTGAATGTGTTACACACATTCCTCATGTGAGAAACAATAAAGACAGACAAGTATACTTCTGCAGCAAATGTTAAAATGTTGCACTTTACAAAGATAGAAAATTTAGTCTTGAAACAGCAGCCTAATAAACACCATTTGGAACTTGAAAAGAGCACAGCATCATTGCTGCTTGTGGTCTCCAGTTTAATGCATGTGAGTAATTACCAGCTGCTTTTGAAGTATGGGCACAAAAATGTTGCAGAAAACTCAGTGACTTTAAAACTTGTCTGTATGTCTACCCCCATTCTTTGTAAAGAGTTTTAGATTTCATTATTAGGTTGGTTGTTTTTTGAAAATTTGTTTTAATATTAAAGTAAAGTTTTTCCTTCTTCCAAGACTTTTACAGGTAGCTATAGAAAGTTTGATCTTTTCTGACTCAAGATTACCCTTAACAATTTGTGTTTCCATAATTGTGTTACTCTGAGCTGTTCATTGGCCATACTCTGTCAGGGGGGAGACGGCACTGGGTGGGGGGCGTGTGTGGCGAGTTTAGTAAAATTGGTTGTGGTTTCAATCTGTGCTACAGCATTATTAGGCTTCATATTAATGTGGGTGTCCTATGCCAAGTGTCCTGCATTAGTCTCTGGGCTCTTCATTTTGTGGTTTGCCCTTTGCAAAATGCCATTAAATTGAAAAATAGTGTGAGAGACTTTGACATGTTAAACATTTTGAGTCCAGTCTGAAGGCCCACTCTCAGGCCACTGTTTGGCTATAAGACTGGCAAACCACTGCAGATGGGTTTTTTTTCTTTTAAATCCTTTTATGTACAGTAGTAGTTCAACAAAATTATTGTAGTGTTTATGTACCTACTTAGGTAGGCACATAAAATAATGAGAATTCAACAGACCAAACAAAGCTACATAATGTCTGACTGGTCACAAATAATACAGAGGTTAATGTTCAGTAGTAGTGCTCAAGAGGTTGTACAGAACCACAGTATTGAGAGCAGTAGTTCAGACCTCTCCCTCTGCAGTGATTTTATGACACAAACACTCAGTGGAGGAACAATATCTCCAGGCGTATTTATGGAACGGATCACCAGAGAGATACCAGGGCACCTCCCTCTGGGACATGTGGTTTTACTGCAACAGCTCCCTGGGAGGCCAGTAGTTCTTGTTTATATGTGTACACATTTGTGTTTCTTTAGATCACCACTCAAAAAAGACCAATGACAGACGCTACAGTTTTTGTAGACAGTAGATGGTTCATCTTTAAGTGCAGCTTGGTTTTACTGATCACATAGTAATCCTAATTTGCAGTAGTTTTTTAACTTTTGCTTCGTATGTAATAATCACTCTTTCATTTCAAATTCCTTCTTTCTGCTTTCTAACCTTTAAAATACCCATGTCTGTGTCATGTTTTTCTCTTTTCTCATATTTAGAATTTAAACTTTGCTCTTCTTTCATTACCTGAGCTCACCCCCAACCCCCCAATTCTCCTTGTTCAGTTCTTTTAACTCATTTCCTAACGTGGATGTTTCCCTGACCTTTTCCAGGTCCTTGTTACATCATTGCCCCCTTGTGGTGTGCTGTTCAGCTGAGATCTTTACCCCATCAAACTTACTACTTTGGACTCAGATTATAATGAGTAAATTATTTGGGGGCTGACTTTTCAGCCTGATTAAACAAAATAGAGCAATCACTGTGAGTTATGTAACTTGGCTACACTTGAATGACAGATTCAGACCATAAACCTTTAAAAGAAAGTATGAGTTAAGGAGTTAAAACTTTACCTGTTTGTAAGTTAATAAACATGAATTTAAAGGGGAGTGTTTATATCAACTCACTGATTAAAAACTTTTACATTTCTTGTTAGAAATACTATTGAGGCGTGTTTAAATTTAATCAGTAATGTTTGATAAGAGGAAGCGCTTTAAATGCCGTTATAAATAAGCAAATATTTTCTTTTGGGGAAGGAACAGTAATTTGTTCATTACCATTGATGTAGCTAAGTTTTATTATGATGATTATTTTACTACTGTGCCAACTTGACATACAAAACAGGTACATTTGTGCTGTCCGCTGAGGAAATGACTGGGACACAATGTTAAAATCTGGAGGGAGCTCAGCAGTAGTTTACACAAGAGGAAATAGACATAATCATGCAAATACCCTCAGTCACTTTCCAAATGGAGCTGACTTTCACTGAGGCGAGTACATTCAGGCACTTTATAAATATGCTGGATGGTTGTGTGAAATACTCTCATAAACACATCTAGCCTTGGCTGTGTGCATGTGTGTGTGTTTGTGCTCTCATGCAAAAAGTTGTATAAATGCTGCAAAGCAGAAGGAATTCAGCCACTCAGAGGTCCTCTCCTCTACAAATAAATATTTGGTGATGACAATATTGGAGATATGTTAAACATGAGGAGGGTAATTTTCTAGTCAAATAAACCTCTGCAGTGGGGAGGGGGGCACAGATGTCTCTGTTTCTGACTTGCTGGCAAGGAGAGAATGATCAAGAGACATAGGCTTAGAGGGAGAAAAAATATGATGAAAGCATAGTTAGTATGTGATAAAATGTATGTTTATTTTATACTTATTAGGACTAATTCTCCCCCTCCCTCTGTAGGCCCATTGTACTGCAGTTTTGGCAAAAAAAAGCACAGATTAAATGAACAAGGCTTTTAGGAAGTGTCAACAGATTTAAATTCAGTTCTACATTAATCAGAGTTCAGTCTGATTCGTCTCTGAGATATTACCAAGTTGAAGAGTTAATTTTATTTAGTACTGTATTTTTGGGTTCAAATTGAACAATAACTTAAGTTCAAACAATTTTGTTTAATTAAATTGAAATTACATTGATATTTTCTTTTGCAGTAATTCACATCATCATAGCCACATTAAGCACTAATTTACAATCTGGTGTCCTTGTTTTAAGAAACAAAAGCATGATTTTACAGTAATCATAAATATTACACAGTGATATTATCACTGTCCTAGATCAAGGTACTGAGTTCAAAGTGAAATAGTAGTATTTTATGCAAACTTATCCTGATAAGACTTTAAATCTGATACTTGAGTTGAACTTTGGGAATTCCAGGCTGTTCTGAGTTATTCCCTAATTTTAAGAATGATGTTTTCTAATAAAAAGAAAAAGCTCAATTATTGAGCTACACTGTGCAAATCTTTTATCAACCCCTCTAAAGTTTTTAACATCATGTACCATGTTTTACTAAAACAAAGATTTTTTTTGTTGTGCACTTTCAGATTGTACTTTTTTCTAGTTTGAAAACTATCATCTGGCAGTTTATCTCCATAGGCCTCCTTGTTGTGGCCCTGGAGTCAGTCCTGGAACCACTTCTGTTCACTTTGTATCAATTGTCTTGGTCCATGAATATTCTCTCTGTCAGTGCTTTTAATGGCTATATTATCAACTTGGTTTCTTTCATTGAACATCTTTGAATAATAACAGATTATTATTTATTCCTATGAACTACAATTAGTTTAAAAAAGGTTAACCTTAAATTATTCATTAGTTTTAGAATCAATTCCTGTTTTTTAGAAAGCCAGACAAAGGCTTGCAGCTGCCAGTTTTATATCAGTGCTGAAACAAGGTGCTGCTATTTACTTGGATGCCTGAATGCACTGGTTAGTCCGCTCTTAAGTTTAAAAATATTTTTGGTCTCAAGAACCATGCTTTCAAAAATACAAATTAGTTTTTTAATTGTAACTCATGGTACGTATACTGAAATTTAGTATGCCCACCCAAGACCCTGCAGTTTAGGTGGGTGTAAGCAGCTGTAAAATCATGTAATGAAGCATTTTTGAAAATGTTTAGCTTATTATACCCACAGGCATTTTTGTAATGCAGGCTGATTCCCTTGTAACGTTCAGTCATTATAGCCAAGGAGCAACTAACTTAAACATTTTAATAGGTTTTGCAATAAGTTTTTATTCAGAGTAAATGAGCCCTTTTTGTGCTCTCTACAGATATTTTTCACACCAGCAGCAGACTTTTGTCGTTGCACATGGTCAAACGTACAAAACACTGGTCCTGACATGCACTGAAAGGTCTAGTGGTGGGTATTACACCACTTGTACTTGTAAGAGGGGAAGATCTTTCACACAGCTTGATAGCCTGTGTGCCTGAGGAGTTGCCAAGGTTTATTTGAACAGCAGCTCAACTTAACGTTTCTGAAAGTGAGAATAGCAATTTATTGTTAAGCCGTGACTGTGTCAATGAGATTCTTATTTCATGACTTGTCTGATATGTCCAAGAAAAATAAACCTACACCTGAGCTGGGTTTATAGGTCTGCCTGACGTCAGGTCCATTATCCAAAGCACTGACTGCATATTTTTTTCTCTAATGCAAACCTGTGTGTGTGAGGCTATACATAACATTTGTGTTTGTTTCAAGAATGCTTACTTGTAATATTACTGCCCTTGCATAAAAAAACACCAAAAAACAACTCAAAGTAGATGTAGTGATCCTATGCCAAGTAAGTTTCTGTTTTTAAGCACACATAAATGGTGTACCTGTCAATTTGATGACTGGCAACAATGATGTGTTAAAGCAAAGCATTTGTGAAGTATTCCATGTTTAATTCTATGCAAAAACACAACTTTAGGATATAGAATGAGTAAATGTCAGTGAACAGAAAGAAAGAAATTACTTTAGAAATAGGGCTGAATTTGCCATCTGGTGTTATATGGAGCAATGAAATATAATGTTAAAAAAATAAACTAAAGGTACTAAATTTGAAAATGTGCAGCCACTGCCTGCATGTATGATTGTTATGATCACTATGAAGAAAGTTATGAAATTTATTTCTAGGTATATCATATTATTAATAAATAATGATTATACATGACATCATGAAAGTCACATCCACGTTTTAGATAGTTTGCTGCAGCAGAGTTTCTTTTTTGCAACACTATCTCATGTCTGATCCAACATAGTTTCAGGTTCTGACCTCAGAGCAACCAAAACACAAGCTGAACACAATCATTTTGAGTTAGGTAATGCTCTTTGGACCTTTGTTGACCATCCCTAGGGCTTGGATTGAGAGATCAGTTCATTTTACCCTGTTGTCTGGTCTTTATTACTCACGTCCTCTAAAGCTAAAGAAGTTGAATTGCTGCACCCAGCCTAGGCCTGGGTTCCCTAAAGCACATCACCACCATGATCATATTAGTCATATTTGATTTTAAGAGTCTTAATACTTAGATCATCATTTCCTTTTGCTTTTGGAAAGACCTATATAGTTTTGTTGCCAGTAGACTCTAAACAGATTTGTTAAAGTTTTCCTATGTCGTATTGCAGCATTATTTTGAAGTATGAAAAATTATTTTTTTTAAACACAAAAATGATCACGAAATGAGTTGCTCACAGTAAAAGAAATAAGTACACTCACTGACAAAAAGAAAGTTTAACACTCTGACGGAGTGGTGGAAAATAAACAGTGTAAAAATGTCATATGACTATTGCTGTGATTTCAGTATTGGATCAAATGGGAAATGGAGTTGGCATTACGGGCACACCGCTGTTCTCATATCAGTGGTACATTCTTGGGCCTGCATACAGCCATTGTATTGTTGTATGTCCTGCAGCAAGTTGGTCCACAACTATTATAACTGCAATTGGAACTCTATTGTAATCCACTGTATCTGACATCTCAAATCCTACCTATTGCAGATCTGCAATAGGTAGGATTTGATGCCTGAGCTGATTTCACACATGTTTGATAAGGGGAAGATCTGGATACCAGCTGATTTTAGTCAATAAGACACAATGTGGTGTAACATGGGGTGTTTTAAAGAGTTCAGTATCTGTGATCAGTGTCAGTCACAATGTCACCAGGGTTCTGTCATGCTTGGGGCGCAATATGAGAATCCTTCCTTGTATGCGCTTTTTAGTGACTGAAACCTTCATGACCTGTGGGTGCCTTCATATACCCATTGATTTCAACATTGGTCCACTGTGACATCTGTACACCCCACATGCCGAGTAGTCGCACAATGTGACCACCTGTTCATATGTAAACCCTCCTTATCAAACTTCATTAGGAGCTGGTAATCTAACTCACCTAAAAATGATCCCATCTCTGGTGATCTTCACTTACTGTTTTTACTGACTCTTGGGCAGTCTAGCAACTGCCTGATAACACTGTTGCTACACTTCAGATTCCACCACTCACGGTGCCCATTCTTGAGATTCCAGCTCTGCAAATTGAATCATTTACATGCCCATAGCTTGTCTCCATGTGAACCTGGGTGCTTTTTTTTTGTCAGTCAGTGAATGTCTGTTTTTGAGACAATTGATAAATATATTTATGCTTGGCTTGGTGTCTACTGTTCTAGCTACAGATGTTCTCCACCTCAGCAGCAGCAGCACTTTTTAACCATTGCAGTTTATTAAATTAACAAAACACTCACTCTGACATAGACTGTATGGTGTAGTGGTGGGTCTTACACTAGTTGTAAGGGTAGGGAAGCTTTCACATACATTAGCACAAAGGGCCTATACACTGCATAAGAAAACAGCTGTGAAATGACATTCCTTTTTTTAATGTGCAGGTGTTGACTCCATCACTTTTGAAAAATGTGTTTACTTGTGATCAGGAGTCATTTAGTTTAAGTATTTTTTTTTATTCAGAATCATTTGTCTAAGTCCTAAACTTGGAGGAGTGACTAATGACCAAAGCTAAGATGAGCTTTAATCATTCGGTTCAATAATCACATTTATAGTTGTTAAGGTTGCTCGCTTACACTATCTCCTCTGCATGGAGAAGCTTTTGGCAGAAACATGGGAGAAGGGCTTCATATGTTGTGTTTGCCTAAGATTAGGCTTTGTTTAACTTTATCTCAAGGTTAACAAAGCTTTGAAGGTTTTCTTTTAACCTAGCAAATATCTCATCATTCAACGTGTAAGATGCCAAATTTGTTATTCCTATTTATTTTTTTGGCAGACTGTCCAAGTTGTTTTTAGCAAGTGTTACATCAGAACTGAGCATCCAGACATATGTATCCTACCTGCATTACTACAGTGATTGTTGAAGTCATGATGTAACTGGGACATGTAGGTGAATATTATTGTTTGGAATTTAGGCTTTTTCAAAAAATATTTTTATACGATTCAAATTTTCTGAATGGCATGGGTCAGCAGTCTGAACAAAGAAAGTTTTCATGCTACCTTTACTAACTATTGTAAAAAACAAGAAAATTGAGAACTGCATTAAATTGCATTAAGTCTACCTCTAACCCTATTTATCAAGACAATTAATCTGAAATGAATACAGCTTTCCAGTAAGTTGATTTTTTTTTTTTACACTTTTAAATTTAAATGCTGTAAATATTTGCCTGGGATAGATGTCATGTCTACTGCTTTAGGATGATTTAGAACGTGAAGAATATGGGTGTATTTGTTGTCTCATCACAGGGACAACAAATACACCCATGGATATTTTTCAAGTCTGAAATTGATTGATCTCAGTCTTTTCCTCTTTTTTCTTTTTTTTTTTTGTCTGTCATTACTCTTATTCCCGTTTCTTGCCTTCGTCCTTTAAGTCTCACCTTTCCGGTGTCTTTTTGCTGTGTTCATAGCTACCTTAGGGAAACTGCCACTGTTTTACCTTCTGAGTTTTCTTGGAGTTTAGTATGGCTGGCATGAATTTGTGTCATACATAAAGTATAATGAGATTGGTGTGCACAAATAAATATTCTGGTTTCTGTTAAACCAAGAAAACGTTTAATATTGTAAAACTTAGCTTTTTGTGTGCCAAACGCTTCAAAGTTACCTTTATACTGGTAACAATAGACAAACTTTAGCTGCAATGTCAGTAAGTAAGCAGGCAAAGTTCAATCAAATCACCCCAATAAATTCTGTTCAGACGTGTAACTTTTCTACTCCTTACACCTCTGCAATGGAAATGCTGAGTACAATCACAGCATCAATAGGAAATTAGCAACAATAATAGGAAATATTTGCAGCTGAAACAAAGTTACTATTTTTTCTTACAGAAGCAAATTGAGAACAGTTAAATGAATAAAACATAAAAAAAATGAAAAGAAGCCATGTTTTGTGCTTGGCATGTAGTTTAGAATTTTCCTCTCCCTTACCGCCTCATGTCTTGTGAGTTATGCCTGAGCAGAGGGAGGATTCTCAGACTCACAGGATAAAGGGTTTGTTAATCATGTTTCACCGGTGGAACCTCTTTGATGTTAGTTGTTGTTTCTGTTAAACTCTCTGCCTTGACGCAGCCCCCTCGGACAGCTGTGTTCTGGTCAGCCAGCTGTTTAAGCAAATGAAAAGAGATGCTCTGAGCTGATGTATGATGCACACAGAGACACAAATTTGGCTACACAGTTTTTATATTGTATGAAAAAAATTTGACATAATAAAAACAGCAAATTTTTCTCATTAGGTTTGAATTTTTACCAATTTGATAGGCATGTCCCACTGATAAAGACATGTACACGTTTGTACACATTGTATTTACAAACTGTATAGTTTAAAAGCAGTTGGAGTTGCACCAAGCTGAGTCATGCTGCTTTGTGTTACAACTGTTTGGAATAAATATATACTCAAATAAAAAATCTCAAACATTCCACGCACTTGGACAGTGTTACAGTTTTCTGGCAATTAGGGGGATGCAATAACCCAGTGGTTCCAAAATTTGGGGTTGGGAACCCACTGTGGGGCCTTGAAAAGAGCTACAGATCCGATTACTTTTCAAAAGGATTGTCAATAACAGATTTTGCCTTAGCTTCTATAAAGAAATAAAAGCAGTCATTATAAATTAATTTTTTTAAAGTAAATTGATTGTTTACTTCATCCAGCAATAAACTGGGATCATGAGCAGCTTTTATTTTGTGGGTCAGAAAGTAAAAGGTTTGGGAACCACTGCAATAATCATTCATAGTTATATCAGAAAAAATATGATGATAATATACATTTTCTTTAACCATAGTGTAAGTACTACAGTTGCATAAAATTTTAACTTGTGTGTATATATACACACACAAACCTAATAAACTTCCACAACCAGACAATAGACAGGCTGGATGGAAACAACATGCAGCAATGCAAGGTGCAATCACCTCCTGGCAACACTAAAAAGTAAAACCTTGATAGGGGCAGCTCCCTGCACAGCAGATGTAATGTGTAGACATAACAGCAAAAGAGAAAGTCTTCAGAAGAGATAGTATAAACTTGTTTGTCATGGCATGAGTTGAAAAAGGAGATCTGATGTTGCCAAACCTCTTATATCATCTCTTCACTTTACCAATCATTATTCTGGAAGAGAAATCAAACCTGTCATGTATACTGCAGTTGTAGATGCATAATGCTGTATCAGAATATAAATTTGTTCATTTAAATGTTGTTTTACTTAAAAGACCTATCAGTATAGCTGCCTGAATGAAGATAAACATTTATGTTTTGTTTTGACCCTTGCAGTTTGAGAAGTCAAAATGCTCTTTAAACTTGTTCATTTGAGTCTTTTTCTGTTGTGGCTCTCTTTTTTGCCCCCTTTTCTCTTTTCCACCCTCTTCCTTTCTCTATAATGCCTCAGGCAGTTGTGTTCATTAACTCTGGATGTAATTATTTTTGTTTTAGTCTCATATTGCTGACATTTCAACTCAGGGGCTCCTCAATCAGGATTAACCCAAACCACAAAAAATCACACTTCACAGCCTTTTCTTACAGCAGCGCTTGTTGCCTCCAATTTCAGTCAAATTAAAGGTTTATTTTATTTAGCGTTTTTTTTTAACTCTGCCCCCGTACCATTTGAAAACAAACCAGACTGCCTACCTTTGATTTGCTAGTTGCTAGTGACTTTCTCAGTTTTCCCTCTCTTGCCGTCTGGTCGGCACAAAGCAGTCCTGTGTGCAGGGGCTGGTTCTAAGGATAAGGATCACACAAGTAGTAGCAGTAAAAACCTTTTTCTGCATATAATTTATCAGCGTCAAACATGCATTCTGAGGCTTGTATTGAGGGTACCACTTTAGCATACTGTGTACAAAGTACTTTCAATGTTTTAGCAGCATTTGGTTAAAAATTTGGTGTACATGTATTTACACTCAATATTTATGCAATTAATAATTTTGTATTTGTTTTTCAGTGTACTCTGTCTGTACATCTGATTTAAAGGAGCAATTGTTGCTTACTTATTTGCCCTTTTCAAGAGTTTTCCTTTCACTTCACCTTGGGGGCCTCAAGGTCCACAGGAAGCCTCAACTCATCTTTCTGCCCCAAGGGCTCTTAGTCTTAACACAGTAGTAATAAACTATCATCACTCTAAGTTGAGTATGTGCGTGTTTGTGTCAGCCTATTACTACAAATCTGTGTGCACAGCTCAAGTAGTTTTAGACCAAGCAGTAGTTGTAAAATCTCATCACTTTGAGTAGTCCTCCGGGGGTCCTGGGCTCCTCTCGCTGTGTGTGGTTTGACCTGCTGTGGCCTTTCAGCCCCCAAATGCCCATTAGATAAACAGGCAGTAAACTCAGGCAGCCTCAGCATTACTCTCTTCCTTTTGCAACATATACAAGGTCTGCAGATGAAAGGGCCTGTTCCCGACATGAACAGCCAGGAGACATTAGCTTCCATCAGCCTCCTTTGGATCATAATTAAAACTTGAGCCACCATGTTTATAGAGTCTCTAATATTAGTAGATACTCATCTTGGATCACCTGTCTCAAATCTCCTCAATAAACTACCTTCCTGTAAATTTGTAATGTAAGCTTGCCACTTCCTCATGTAAGGCTTCTACCAACTACACAACTGTTGCAAAAACAGGAGGGAGGAGAAGGAAAGTAAAAAATCCTTATTTCTAACATGCTATATGAAAACACACTACAGTGACAGGTTTTATCACCAGACTTTTGCAGTTATGTGGTTTGTGTAAAGCTAATTTGCCTTCCGTCTTGGTCTATGTAGTGATTTTCATAGTGTGGACTTAACCAAAAAAATGATGCCTTAAAATATTTATTTTTTTCCAGAAGATACAAAAACATCATTAATAGTTAGATTCAATACTTTGAGTTAGATAAATACTTTTTTTTCTTAATTCTCTCTCTTATTCCTTATATGTGAGGCTACAGACTCTCATTGTGGAACAACAAAAATCTCTGGTTTTGTTGCAAATCTGAGATTTGACAGTGAAGTTGAAAATTTCCATTCAGATAGTAGAGTTGGTATTTTTGTTTTCATGATTTGTTCTGTCACCAAACATACCTTCTTCTCTCAGCAAAAAAAAAATGTTTGAAAGATTGAGAGATGAATTGTCAGTATATTGTGTTTGTCTTTAACACACATAAACACATGTTGGATATTTTATTAGAAAGGTTGTGATCTAATTTTTGTCTTTTAGGGAGCATAAAAAAGGATAAGATGATTTTGTCTGTTTTCTTACATCATGTATTGTGAACAAAACTGAAAGATAAGTGCAATGTCTCTAACAACAACTTCTACTTCAAAGATATTACCTTCAAAGATGTTTTCTACCTTAATATATTCATCTTGACTTTAATTTTTTTTCTCATTTTTTTAACCTATTAATTCTTGTCATCCCCTCATCTCCCACTCCTGATGCTGGCCTGCTTGTCTGCAGTAAGCGAGATTTTGGAGATCCTTTTAATGTGTGTAGAACAGCTGACTCATCGCTGCGTTTGTGTGTTGGGTTGGTAATGCAGGGCAGCTGATTGTAGTTTGAGCGTCCTGTGCTGCAGGTGGCCTGATCGTCACTTATTTAAGTGTGGGTAAAGGGGTGCATGTCTGACTGTATGTGTGATGTCTGACTGAATTAGATATAGTTGTGATGAGTATAAACACATCCTCTTTATCTTTAGTGTTTGTGCAGACAGGACTGACTCCCTCCAACAGCAACACATACTTGTCCTTTACTTTGCTGTCAGTAAGAAGCATGCAAGCCATGGCTTCATTCAACAGTAGCTAATGACAGGCCAAAGACATAAAGAAGCTTTTCCTTTGAAGGTTTACAGCAGATAGGCATACACACACAAACACACACACACAAAAAGACAACATCCTTGGTAATTTTTTTTATACTACATTTGTTGTGTGCAAAGGTTAGGGTTCAAAGTATACCTGACATAATGAAAATGTTAATTTAGCTGCTGTTGTTTAAAACAAACATGATTATACTTGCTCTGTCGCTACAATATTGTGTCCTGGGGTATTTTTCATAATCTTCTTATTACTGTATGAGCACATTCTGCATTAACTGTCTTTGTAGATAAGAAAATGGTGACAGTCAGGAGTAGTATTTCTGTATACTGTACATCCCCAGATTTCTTCTAGCATAGCAACTAAAATAGATCATCCTGAAAACATTAGACTAAATTACTAAATGGTTCAAATGTGCAACCACTTAAGACTATGTGTTTTAGAGGAGTAATCTTCAACCTACTGTGGCAAGAAGAGTATGAGTTGGGTTGTAGGAATGGGAACTAGGAGAAGGAGCCCTCAAGACTGAAACTGAGAAAGGTGAAAGAAAAAATCTTTGAGATATACACTCCCCCAACACACATTATCAGACATTTGGTGTAGAGAGAGAGCAATGTTACAGTAGCCTAGTGGGAATATGGGAAGCAGTCAATACTGAAGTCAATGAAGAACAAAACCAAATGTTCAGACCCTTTTCTCATGCTTTACAAATCTCACATATCCACGATATTATTGTTCAATTACAAGAGCTCAAAGGATATGGCAGAAGTTATGATAATTTCAATTTAGAAATTATTGTGGGTTAAATTATATATTTGCTTGTCTTATTATATTCATATAATTATAAAGTACAGTTCAGATAAAGATCCGCAGGTTCACCTCATTAAGCAAACTATAGCTGCAGAGTGGTATTCTGGCCAGCATAGTGCTGTTTCTCCTTTGTGAAAAGAAATAATTTTATGACGGCCCGTATCATGTACTTTATTCATTTTTTTTGTCACAAGAAAGCATATGCCATTTGTGGCGTTTTTACAGAATATTTTCACAACACTTGCTGCCACATAGTTTTTGCGAGACAAAATCCTTATGCCACTTTAAACAAATATATTTTCTTGGCAACAACTCTGTGGCTGACATGATTTGTAAACAACCAAACAGTAATGAGGAGGACTTTGAAATGCTGGCTACCTATTTTTCAAAAGCTCCTTGTTTTAATTGAATAAACAGACTTTCAGTTTGATCAAATAAAAAAGGTACACTAAACATGCATGAGAACAAGAATTAAAACCAGGGTGGAAAATCAAACATTATCGAGCTGCTTATTCTTTCTAAAGTAGCACAATTGTGGTTTCTGCATAACACATATTATCACACATTCCTTGTTGTAGATCTACTTTAAATTGAATTTGAAGGCATCTAAAACTTATTTCATTATTCAATTCTTTTAATCCTTTTCAAGTTACTATTGTTTGTAGTGAATCTAGATCTGTCATCTTGATTTGACTATTTTCTGTTTAAGGAGAACAATATTTGCTTCAAGTTTAACATTTGTAGCAGAATTACTTCTCTTAAATTGTCTCCTGTAATGTTTTTTTCTTATAATATACAGTGTAATTCATCCAAAATATTTGAAATTAACTGTATGTAGAGGCAAACATAAACTTACTCTCCTCCCACCGTCTTCATGACAAACTGAGAGAACTCAGCTTGAACTGCAGAGAAAGCCTTGGAGTCGACTGAATGATAGCAGCGATAAGGCGTTTTCAAGGTAACTGCACAACTACAGCTTTCTGTGGGAAAGCAGCAGCAGAAGTCTATTTATTTTAATGAGCTCAGAAGTGTCTCTCCTGCTCCCCTAACATTACACTGGGGCTCATTTAGAGTTCACACAGTGCAGCTTGTACCCATGATGGATATGGTAATGATACATTAATGCAATCAGGACCAAGTCTGTTTTGTCTTCCATTAGGAAGACAAGCAATCTTGCTGACAAAAGATTGGGCCATATTTGGTTGTGAAATAATTTCTATCAAAGTGGTTTAGAATGAAAAAGACAGACTGCTTTTTGTGATGGGGGGAAAAAAGACAACAACTAGAATGTTCCTAATGGGATCTGGTTGATTTTTCACTGGAGCCACAGGCAACAGTTGTGCGGCGCTAGGTTGTCTTCTCAACACCATGAAAGTTGATGTTGATGTATGAAGACTTGGAGTCAACCAGAAGCACTCTGTATGGATATAGTGCCTCTTATCAACATCTGGAACTTGACAAAACTGCTTTTTTGCAGCTTCAGTCTCCTCCCCTGCTTCACTACTGGCCCGCAATATGGATGTGCAGAAGTCCACTTTCAATGTTCAGTTGTTTTCAGTCCGTATGAGATTGAAGACACCATTGTAGAATCTGCTCAGCAGTTGGAAGATTCATCAACCTTGAGTGCATGTAAAAGCTAGTGAAATTATTATTCAACACATTTGTTTGGAAGGTGAAGGATGCAGGGTTTGCAATTTTGCCAAATGCACTTTGTGTACTGAAGACGTAGACCAGGGGTGGACAATCCTTATCCTCGAGGGCCACTATCCTGCATGTTTTACTTGTTTCTCTGCCTCAACACACACCTGATTTAAATCAATGGGTGATTAACAGGCTTCTGCAGAACATGAAGGGGTAATTTAACCACTGAATCAGGTGTGTTGGAGCAGAGAAACGAGGAAAAAATGCAGGATAGTGGCCTTCGAGGACCAGGATTGGCCACCTCTAACGTAGACTAAACCAATAACCTCTGACTGAAAGTCAACCACTCACCTTGTTACATATCTACATTAGCTTAGTGTTGAAACTACAGCTGGAATATGCACTTACTAAGAGCAACTGAAACTATATCGATGCAGCCAGATTGCTATTATTCTTTGTGGTCAAGCATAGGCCTAATAAATCTGTTTGCCCCACAGTTAACCATGTCTCACCTGCTCCAGTAGATTTAAAAATTTATTGGGAGCTCTCTGTAGATTAACTCTGTAGCATCTTTAAATACATAACAACAATTTATGTACACATGTTTATATTACCCCTGTTTTAACTTGGGCCTTGTCCACACAGAAATGCTGTCTTTCCAAAAGAGTCTTTCTATTTGCCGTTTCTAGAATTATCGTAATAAACACTGTACCATCTCTAGAAAAGGTTTCATCCAGACAGATGCTCAGAAAACAACCTAAATGCTGCAGTAACTATGCCAGGCCTGTAAGTGGTGAGTAATACTACCACAAAAATACACCAAAATCAGGAAAGATGTGGAGCAGCTGCTTCAAACTAGAAATACAAGGAGAAAAAGACGGGAATGGCAAGTACAAGAGCTAAAACCAAATCCATTTTGTCTACTGACAACAAAGTGGAGCTTCTACTTAGTGTCATATTATTATTGATGGGGAGCCAATTCAAATCCATGAACATAATGGATGATTTCAGGTCTAGTATCCACCGAGGGAAAGTTGGAGGGAAGGGTCTCCCTAACAGTGTTCAAATATTAGGATAAAAGTTTTATACAAAAGTGTCAGTTTTTTAAAACTATTCTCATTTTTTTTGTTGTTGTTGTATACTTTAGATATTTTTGTGCAGCGTTTAATATTGTTGACAGTTCAATAAATTGTTAAAAAAAAATTTTTAGCCTTAGATTATTTGGTGTAAAAACATTTTATTTGCTTCACTATATTGAAAACAACTTTGTTTATTAGCCTTGTCTGTTCATTTAAGTATGTGAAGGTTTCACTGTTGTTGAGCAACTGGCTTCTGCAACACAAACATGTAATCTGTCACTGTTGTTGATCCGTCTGTCACATGAGATTAGAGTTGGGACTATGTCTTCAAAGGTTTCAAAATGTTGCATTTAGGCTGTCCACACAAAAATGCAAGGGCGGCATTTTGAGATGTTTTCACTCTGGAAACTGGTTTCCAAAAATACCATTTTGAGGCTCCTGAAACATCTTTTCTGTGCGGACACGTGGCTAAAGCAATAAAAAACCCTTTGTGTATTAACAAAACACTGTTCTTGTGTGGTAGCGTTTTAGCTGCTTTATTTCAGTGTATGCATAGTACATAGTTTTGAATTATGCAGTAAATAAATATGACAAACTTTCATGAACAGGCATCTTTTTGCTACTCATCATTATAAGATTGTGGGTGATAAATCTGTCTCAGAACTTCGCATGTATTGAAAATTAATGTGGTCGAAATACAAGAAAAATTACATCTTTTGACATCTCTTTTTGAATGTGTGTCTGCAACTCCACATTTCATTGTGAACAGTTTTTTGTTGTTTTTTTGTTACTGACCATGTATTTCTTTGCCATTTGTTGATTTCTGGCTGAATCACTTTCCAACTTTCTTCCTTCTCATTATTGTTACTGTACCCACAGCTACAGTCAAGCTTTATGAGGTGGGTCTAGCCTGTCAGCTGCATGCTCCTGCTGTTAGAGCTTACAGAGAGGCAAACACACACTTATATATGTAGAGTGCCCTGGTAAAACATCACACACACTCACACATATTCTAACACACATATGCCAGCTTCTAGTGCAGTGAATTAAATAGGTCCAGAATGAAAACAGGCTTTCCGTAGGCCATGGTCTGTTTCCAGTCAAACTTGCCAGTGCCCTTCCTGAGCCCCTGGGCTCCTGTAGCAGCATTGCTCTGGGCTGTTAGGTCGTTGCTCAGCAGGGAAACAGCAGTACAAGACCTTTGTGTGCGATTGTACTTGTTTGCTTGCAGGAATGACGTCATTACTAATACAATAACTTGGACATCATCTTCTTAAAGATGCATTTACACAAGAATATATCTTATAACCTGCATGCTGTTTCCCACCCACACACAGCTGACTCCCTAGTGTCAGCAGTTCCAGGTTTCTTTCTTTCTTTCTGACACACACACACACACACACACACACACACTTCAAGTTCTTTTTACACACATATTGGTAGAGCACCTGTTGAGCTGCATAGTATGCTCCAGGACACCTTCAAGTCATGAGCTCATCGGAAAAGCTATTAAAGGCGGTGTAGGCCCTGCACGCTGGCGTAATGTTTTGTTTTGCTACTTGGCTTAGAAATTAACCAAACCTGTCAGAAGTCATCTGGCTGACACGGGCTGGGCTATATTTATTTATTTTCTGTTAGAGAAGCTGGACGCAGGGTCCTTGTGCTGCCTCACGTCTAACAATGAAGTGATTCTGAGGGGGTGATTAGCAGACTTTGACATAAATTTTCTCCCCCTCTGTCTACCTAGGGGGTGGTTGGGGAGCACTCCTCACAACTCTATGCCTGTCTTTTACTCTGATGTTGAGGTCATGTCCCTGTAGTTGAAAGGTTATGCCCTCTGTAACCCCAATCAGGTCTTTGGTCTCAAATGAGAGATTTGGTTTTCAACTTGTGTGACCTACACACTCCCCATTTCTTAAAATTATTCTTAACATTGACATTGATGGAACAAAAACAGATTTGTATTGAAAAATTAATTTTAAGTTTATATAACTTCTAATTACACACAGTACATATAAAAACTATTCACCTCCTTGGATGTTTTATGATTTTATTGCTGTCATCATGGTTAAAATATATTGGTCTTTTTCACACACACAAAAAAAACAAAATACAAAAAACTTCAATGTCAAAGTGAGATCAAATTTTTTCTGAGTAATACTAATTAAATAAGAATGAGTAATATTAAAAAAAAGTGATTGCATAAATCTTCACCCTCTTTAAAGTGACTGTTCAAGTTCAAATCAGAGGAAGGATCATTGAATTACAAGTCAGGGGATGGATACAAAAATGATTTCCAAAGCCATAAACATATCCAGGGGTTTTGTTAAATCCATCATCAAGAAATGGAAGGTATATGTAACGTGTAAATCTACCAAGAGCAGGCCGTCCTCACAAACTGAGTGAGCGTGAAGAAGGAAAATAGTGAGAGAGACCACCAAGACACCTGTGAGCTCTCTGAAGGAGCTCCAAGCTTCAGCAGGTGAGATGGAAGAGACTTAGCTACAACTGTTGTTGACGTTCTTCACCAGTCTGAGCTTTATGGGAGAGTGGCAAAGAGAAAGATACTGTTGAAGAAAACTCAAATTAAATCTCAACTAGAGTTTGCCACATAGCACTTTGAAAACTGCATGGTCAATTACTCCTTGGCAGCTGACTCTTAAAGGCTCGTAAAGATAGAGGGTAAAATGAATGCAGCAAAATGTAGAGAAATACTGGAGGACAATCTGATGTCTGCAAAAGAACTATGTTGGGAATATTTATGCAGTCACTGATTTATTTATATTTGTATTTAATTGACAATTCTCTGTAGAATTTGATTTTACTTTGTTATTGAATAAGGTGCTTTAAAAATATTTTAGTCGAAAAGGCCAGTTTATAATGACTATGACTGATTTTATGATGGCAATAAAATAGTAAAACATCCAAGAGTGTGAATGATTTTTTTTAATGGGTACCGTATAAATTCAAACTAAAGACAGAAAGGCTTTGCATCTAGATTCCTGTGGTGGTTGATCCAGAAATACGATTTTGACAAGAACATAGATAGGACTAAAATGGTAAGAACTCCTTTTTTGTGAGGTTTTAACATAATATAGCCTTAGGCTACGAGCAACCTGATGTCAGACCAACAGTAAAACAACAGCAATAGTCCTGTGCTCTCCTTTAAATCTGTTTTTTTGCCACTAAAGAAAAAAAAAAACACATTTGACATTAATGGGTTCACTGTGAGTCAACTAAAGCATCTCTTCATGCTCCATTCTGTGGTTGTATATATTTTCAAAGTCTAGGCCACTGAGCAGTGTTCTGGTGTTTTCTTCAGGAATCATTTAAGAAGTAAGAAAAACACCTTTGTTATCATTGTCATCACTTTCTGTAATTACCCATATGCCACCCTGTTAGAGTGGAGGAAAAACAACAGTTAGCCTGCTGCCGAGGTCACGCTCTAAGCATGCTAGCCCTTTCATAGTGCTGCACGCTTCAAAGGATTTGTCACTCTTAGACAGTTATGTCAACACAATGATGAAACAAGAACACAGTGTGAATGATAAAGCCGTGGCCTTCAAAGTTTCAAAGGCCAGGCCAACACATTTAATTTCTTTGTCACTGTCAAACTGCCACATATGGGGAGGGTAATCTTAGGAAGACATCTTTTTGAGTGGTGGTGTGATCTTTCAACATGGTAAATTCTGTCATTACCCAGTGCCATGCAGACATGACAGATTCAATTTGACTACTGACTCGGTACAAAAAAAACCCTGTAGAAACTGGCACTTGTTAAAGCAACCAACTTGATAGACTTCTACACACAACAAATAAGGTACATTTAGCATTTTTTCTTCATAATATGGATTCTTACTTATTGCATTTTATGTCCCAATTATATAAATGTGCACTAGATCCAGAAATTCTTATTTGACATCTAATAAAACTGCAGCTTGCAGCCTTCTCTATTCAGCCTTCTTCTTTTCAAGAAACCTTAAGATGAAATTTGTTCTGATCTTCTTTATCTCTTCAGTAACTGTAAAACAAAAAAAAATGTTAGTTGATTTATTGGTCTATGAGACATTTCTGCTGAATGCGCTTGAATGGGCTCAGTACATCCCAAAGACCACAATTTAGGACGGATTCATTGAAGACATCTTCACTTCTCAGGCTCTTCCCAGTCTTTTGGGTTCTCTATTGCTCATGCTGCCCTAAGTGATGACGTAACCGCTTGAAGTCGAGCCCCAGAATTACAGCCAAAGCCTATTAAGCAGCCACATTGTGGTATAAAAGTTCAAGCCACAGTTCTGAGGTTATAATTCCTTGTCAGGAGAAGGGAGTGACTGATGGATGTAGGATGATGGAAATAAGATGTATATTTTATAAGAATAATTACAAAAAAGAGATGGTGATGTTGAAAGACCTAGGACTGTGTTGAAGAGAAAGATAATATAGCTGAAGAAGACACTGAGGATGTTGGGCGAGATGTTGCAGGGTTGAAAGCTGCCGTGAAAGAAACAGATTTTTTAAAGTGCGAAATGAATATAATGAAGCACTGAACAGATTTGAAGATGAGGTATAGATTTTAGGTTGTAACGGAAGAACTACATGTTAAATTGAGCCAATTAGAATGACACTTCTTTACACAGTATGGTTGTACACCAGTAACAAATCCTGGCCACTGGTAGAAAAGTGTAACCATTAATCTTCTGAATGTATGTAAAGTGCATGTTAAAACTAAGCAGTTGTTTTGAATTATGGCTAAAATTTAAGTAAGCCAAGCAGGGGAGCTAGTGCAACAAAAATGCATGTGATTGGTAAACGTGTATTTAGTAATGTGAGTTTTTGCTTTAGAAACAATCAAAAGTTGGGTAAAGCAGTGGGCAATCAGGTTTTATTGGAGGTAGAAAACACAGATACACATTTAACACAACACACAGGCCCTAAGGCTTGACAGAGGGTTTCAGACAGAAGACCAGAGTCTTGTCCAAAGCTCTATTAAACTGCAGAAAGTCCTTCTAGAGCTGAAACATCCTCCCATCGTCATGCTGGGACATTCCACAGCACGCCAGAGAGCCTGCACTAATCCTGCCGGCATGGGAATCATTATTGATATGATCCTAATGCATTACCTCAGGGCCTGCTTATTGTTGGTAAAGATTATTTTTTAAGAGTAAACCAAAACCCAGAGATGGTCTCGAGTTTCATTGAAATTTATCAAAAGAAAATGTTATTCTTGGCTTAGTGTGATACCACTTTGAACAGCAGAATTGAAACAAACTGTGCCTCTTTGCTGCAGTCCAACAAGCGTGCTTGATACCCAGCAGCAGGTCTTTGGGACACAGTATGTACTGGGTTGCACAGTGCTGAATGAGTCCGACACTCCATCTGGGAAGATTTGCCATAAGTCAATTTCAGCTTGTTGCTACCCTAAATTGATTTCAAAGTTCCATATAAATCTGCCTCCTACATTCTGAAATGCAGTAACAGTATGACAATTGTTATTTTACCTTTTTATGTAGTTTTTTAATACAGCATTTTCAGTGCTTCAGGAGCCAGATCTGTGTTGTGGATTTTTGAACACTAGCCATTTGAAATAATAAATTATTATTATTTATTTATTTATTTATTTTCACGTTTTGCTTAAATGGTTGAAACATTATTGCTTTGTTTGTTTTCCAGGTGCAGTTCTGCTGGTCAATGTCCAAGGCATAGCTGTAAATGTGGACCCAATTATCTGCACATGGTTATTGTATCAGCCTCACAGAGGAAGCAGCAGGAAACAGCAACAGGTACTAGATCCTGTTCCATGTTCTCATATCTGCCAATTCATCTTCCAGGGCAGCTGTTCATTCATACATCCATTTTCTCTGCTTATCTGGATTCAGATCAGAGCTGCAGCAGGCTAAGAATGGCTCTGAGCTACTTCTTAATGTCTGAACTCCTTAACATGCTGAATGTCTGACAATGAGTGCAATCATGTTGGTTTTGTACAATGCTCAATTACTCTGTGATACATTATTCAAAACCCAAATTGTACTTCATTTTATGATGATTTGTAAACAACAACCCCCAAGGCATTAAAGTTTACCTTTGTTTAGACATTGAAACATGTTTTACCTCATGATTTTTTTTTAAATGAAGTATTTTCAAAATACACAGTAACAACTCTACTCTGAGTAAAAGCCCAGTTCTAAAGTAAGTGTGTAGTTCTTCTGTTTACCCAAAAAGGTTAAAAACAACAACAAAAAAACCCACTAGAGATCTATTCTGTAGCTGAAGACGTTTTGCTTCTCATATGAGGAGCTTTTTCAATTCAATTTGTTTTTTTGTTTATTTTTAGTTAAGAAAGCTAATCAGATGAGAAGCTAAATGTATTCAGCTACAGAATAGAAGTTCAGTTGTTTTTTATTTAACATTTTGGGGATTTGCCATGTTCTGGATGACTCAAAATCTTCTCTAGCATATTTCTCCTTCTACCGTCCCCTATTTCCCATATATATATTTATATATATATAATATATATATATTTTTTTTTCTCATGCATTCTAAGTCCTGTCTTCCTCTGAGGGTCTCAGAATTTATTTGACAGGGAGTCAATGTGATGTTTATGAACACTGAATGCATTGTGCCCGGAGTAAATACATTATATGCTCACAGACATTTGCTTTGCTTTGAAAGGAGCACAGATTTGTTTGGCAAAGTTACAAAAGTAAAGTACATGAAAATATAATATTGTAATATATTTAGTGTCTTATATTAATACATTTAGCTGTTAATTGTAATGTATTAGTGAAAAATAGTAAGTGAAATGTTACTTACTCCACAGCTGTTACTGTATGACGTTAAATGCATGTTGTGTGTTGAACTGCAGCCAACATGAGGCATACACAGCACTTGCTGTGTGTGTGTGGTAATGGTCATGTTGGTGCAGAAGTTTGTGTTTCTGTGAGCGTGTCTAGCTCAGCCCATGTCAGGGCCACCTTTCAAGGCTTGGCTAGTTTACACAAGGCCTTCAGCTGAAGGCTAGTCAAAGGCATGTGAAGGACGGTGGAGAGGACACGGTTTGGGGCAGAATTCCAGGAAATGCTGAAAAATCAGGAAAACAGAAAGGAGGAGGGGGATGTTTTAGGGTATGGACAAAAGGACAAGTGTTTGTGCTTCTTTGTAGAGTAACACTAAAATTGGTAAAATCTTGTCTGATAAAAGCAATGGAAGACATTTGAAAGTATCGACAAATGAACTTAAGAGGAAGGAATAGTAAATGGGAAAGACAAAGTTTAAAACTGAGAAAATAAGAGAGGACCAAGCAGACGTGGTTAAATTAAACTGAAACTAGAGGGAACAGGAAACAGGAAAAATCAGATAAGTAGAGGTATGGCTGGAGAAATGAGTAATGAAGAAACGGAGAAAGAATAGATACTTGCATTCCAAATCAGCATTTGCCTTGGCTGTTTTCAAAGCTCCCAGTCCTCTGTGTGTTGGTTAAGAGTTTGATCATTTGTCATATAAGAGGATTGAGCAGTCACGCCCTTTCGACATGGACTAAAATACAGTAATGAACTAGAAGCACTCAGAGAGCGCAACCCTCCACCAAGGCCACAGCGTGATTAAAAAATAGCCCAATCCAGATCATAATCTGGATCACCATCAAAATTTAATCCATTGTTTTTTTGTGAGAACCCCAACATTTCATCAACATTTCATCCAAATCTGTTCTTTGTTTTTTATGGGATTTTTGCTGACAGACAAACAAACAAACGGACACAACCGGAAAAATAACCTCCTTGGTGGAGGAAACAAAAGGGTCACATGTAGGAGCAGAGACAAGTTTTTAACAGAGGGGTTACCTGTGACCTTGACCTTTGACCCCATGAACCTTGAAATCAACAGGCCTCAATTCGTTCAATCTTGTCTACAGACAGACCAACAGATGCCTGCTACCGAAAAAATAACTTCCTTGAAGGAGATATCCAATTTATTTAATGAAACCGTTTGTTTTCTGTTTAGTTTTTTTACTTAGTTCTGTAGTATATTTTTTCCAACTTTTATAGTTTCTTGTGAAAATGGCAAACAAGAGGGGAAGTGTTTGTTGTTGGAGTTCAATCAATGGTCAGAAAAATACTTTCAAAGTTGCAGTAAAAGTTTAGCAGTAAAAGACTACCCCCAACCCTCTTTAACTTGTTGAAAAAGAAGAAGAAACAGAAGTTCCTCTGTAGGTTTGTTTCTTGTACAGCAAAGATTAAACTTGTACTGGTCTACAAGAATACAAGAATCGTCTCGAAGCAGTCATAAAAAAACAAAGGCTACACTATTGACTATTAAAGAAAGACATTGGACCAGGGTATGAATAATTTTGAACTTGGCTTTTTTGTAAATTAATTTATTATATAATCATGAAACGAAAAAGTTTCTTGAATTATGTTTTGATGTCACTCTCTAAGTTGTTGTTCATTTAGCAATCATAGACAAACTTGGAAAAAGCATTAATTTCTTCACAAAAATAAAGAATATCACAAAAATGAACAGGAGTATGAATAATTTTGAGGACAACTGTATATGTGTTTGAGCTGCAAGGAAGACTAGGGGATTTAAAAGTGTAAAAGCGAACAAACAACAAACACTGAGCTGTCACTAGGCGGTGTTGGAGTTGGAGACCAGTGATGAGTTTACTACCCCCCCCCCCCTTCTGTTTTGTCTTCTTGCATTTAGTCAGATTGGTATTTAAAGGAAGTTTTAGACTGTGTTCAAGCTCTCTAGGTTGGTCAGAAAACACCACTTATTACTAACTCATAACAACACTTAAAGCTTGTCTAATGACATGTTCTTTCAAAAGCTGACCAAAATCAAAACACCGTTTAATTTCCATGGCTTCATAGGTGCTCAGTGATGCTGTGATGTCATTACAGAATGCAGGCCCAGTTCCTCTGGTCAAGAGGAGAGAGGATGACGTGTCTGTAGGGAGCACACCACTTGTCAAACATCCCTCGAATCAGGCTTCGGACTATGCCAGCAGCCCAGTGAAAACCAAGACAGTGACAGGTGAGGTGACACAACCCTGCATGCAAGAACTAAGCCACCTAGCTTTATTCTCTCTTCTGAAGGTTGTTGTTTTTTATGTTTGTTTGGTACAAGCACTAGACTCCAGAACATTTAGATGGAGTCGTGGTATTACACATTTTTTACCCCACTGTTACTCTGTAACAGAAACCAAGAAGACTATTAGAAGAAGATTTTTTTTTATTTTTTTTATATAAATCAGAGCCTACTAAAACAAAAAATTAGTTTTCTACTGAGGTATGTCTGCTGCTCATTTTACTGCTCACTAACATAAGAGCTGAAGCTTTATAACAGGGCACTTCTTGACTGTGGAAAAAGTCCTGTACATAGTAAAAGAAAAGCAGACAAATGAGATTGTGACGATAATCCTCTAAAACCTCTGAATAAGTCCAAATTGAAATTGGTTGCTAAACTAGTAGGTTTGACAGTCTATAATGTAACTTAAATTTTGTGTGAACAAAAGAAAAGTTTGTTTTAGGATGAATCAAATCTCCCACATTTGCCCATGTTCTTGTAATAAGGGACAAAAATGAACTTCAGTCTCAACCCACCACTACATAATGCTAATGTGCAGACAGATGCTCTTATGCTAATAATGTTTAGGACAAAAAAACTAGCTGGCTAACACTGCTAACTTTTTGTTAAGCATCAATTATAAGGTGTTTGGCATAAACAGGATAAACAGTAATTTTCTTGCATTGCCTAAAATATACAGTCAAAGATAAATACTTTAATCTGCTCATGTCACAGTTAGAAACTCTGATACCATTGTATCATTACTATGATGCTTCATTAAGTTGCTTTATAATCTCAGTCACACAAAAAAATGTATGTAGTTTTCAACATTTAATGTTCTGTTTTGTTGTAAATAAAATGCTGCCTTGGGAAATTTACACATCCATATATTCAGTTTTTCCTTCACATTTTACTCAATGCTCTAATTCTCTTGGACGTTTTATTAACATTTTTAATTCAAAGCAGGTTGCAGTCTGGTTATTTCTAACTAGGAAAAACTGTTTGTTTTGAATGATGGATTGATTGACTGAAGCAATAAAAATGTGAATAAATATTGATCTTGTTAAGGGTATTGGTTCTTGTTTTCATGAGCAAAGGACCAGCAGCTTTGTGGTTATTATTTGTGGTGTTAGAACAGTTCAGGAAAGCCATAGTACTTGGTTGTTTTTTAAGACCACAAAATGTAGTGCAGTAAATAACATTTATTTCAATCTGATTAATTGATAATAATGATTAAATATTTTGATCACCTAACAAATATACACAAAGACTCGTACCTGGGAGCATTGCTGGAGTTGGAGATATCCACAACAAACTTAAAGTACAACAATAAATTTAGTTGCTTTGATTTTTTTAAACTCCATACTTCACCACTTCTCACTCCTTTCCCTGTAACTTTTATCAATGTGATCCATTAAAAGATTTTCTGCCATAACATTACAGTAACATAATTCTGACCCTAAGTACTCAGGGAAAGTAATGATGTAAGATGTAGGACTTTTTTGTTTTTTCGTCCCAGGAAAACGTGGGGATTGGTGATGTCATTTTTAAGTTGTAAACAACATTGCATGTGTACACCAGTCTCACATGTTTCATTAGGAAAATGCTCCTCTGACATTTCAGTGATTAAAATAGACCATTAAGGTTCTTTTGTTGCTCGTTTACAAAGCTGAAAGGTTACGTTGCTGTTTCCTCTTGGTTTTCCCTCCATTCCGTTTCTCTTGGTTCATCCAGTCTGGACTAATGTCATGTCTAAACTGCAGTATCTTTGCTTAGTTCCATCTTAGCTGTATATTTTCTCATTAGTGGTTGTCAGTAAACAGTCATCTTGAATCCGAAGCAACCTCAGGCTGTAGTTTGTCAGCAACACTCACTAGAGAACACTAGCTGTCAGAGTGTTGTCGATCTGTCACTGATCTACAGTCTTGCGGCCTGTGAAGTTTTTTTTCCTGTCTGGCTAGCTTGTATTTTTGTTATTCTCTAAAGTTTTTGCCTAATTTTTTGGCATTGTAGTTATTCTTTGAATTTTGTGATTTAAAATATATAACAGCAAAGCATTTCTGTTCAAATGTATACATTTCTTCATGGTTGTTTGGCTATAGCTGCACATTAAACAATGACTTGCATGTTGGACATTTTTGTACATAGCCTTTAGTTGTTGGACTCTTAAGTCAGTAAAAAATACAGAGGCTGTTCAAATATTTCTCTTTTGATGGCTACAACTCAGTCAGTTGAGCTAAGACTTGATGTGGTGCTAGCTGAGCATCATTGTCAACACATACTCCAAGCACTAACAGATCACGTAAATTTTTGTTAAAAACTTTGACATGCAATTTGACAGGCAACGTGCATTCCTTCAAAGCATCCTATTTTTTTTCTTAGAGTGGGGCATCAAGTGGTGAATTCCAATTTTCCTATTTTTTTTCTTGGAGTAGAGCTTTTAAAGTTTTTATCTATTAAGTAAAAGCAAGAAAATAAGGAAAGAAAGTTGCTTTTCACAAGCAATCAGGAGAAAAAGGGCCACTGTG
This sequence comes from Kryptolebias marmoratus, assembly GCF_001649575.2. Lineage (NCBI taxonomy): Eukaryota > Metazoa > Chordata > Actinopteri > Cyprinodontiformes > Rivulidae > Kryptolebias > Kryptolebias marmoratus. Next base: position 25,431,328 of record NC_051445.1, read on the forward strand.
TCTTGATAGATCTTGATGTAAACAGCTGTAAGATAGCATGGTGTTCATTTAACTAAACAATTATCATTAGAAATAAATTGTAGTTTTATATGAAATATAATGGTTGTAATTTTTCGTTTTATGGAGAAACAGATATTTTATATCTCCAAGCTAAATTATTTGACATTTTCTTTTAGAGCTGCTATGTGGTTGTTTTAATATCCAGATTGAAGATGAGGTTGATTCATTTATGGGTTTATTACTGGTATATTGTTTCTCATAGGACTTTGATGGGGAGTTGTAATCACTGCAACAGACATTTAATTCTTCAGCCCTCAGTCATTTGTTTATGTAAACAAAGAAGAGATTTGCTGGTTGTTTGCCAGTTGGAGTCAACATGTGTTCAAGCTGCCATTTCAAGGGATACATTAGGAAGAAACACATAAAAGTATGAAAATGTTTCAGTAGTAGTTGTTGGCCAACTGGAATGCCACAAGTACTACTGCTTTGTTGACAGCTGTTGAAAACATAATGGAGTTATTTGAAGATTCATATCATTGTTTCATTGTTTTCAAATCAGTTTTACTATTTATTAAATAATTTATTTTTCTAACCATTATTCTTGGATGTCTGAGTCTGGTGTACAAGTTTAAAAAACATTTTTTTTATTTTTAATTATTTTTCAACATTCATTTAAGAGCTGTTAATGTTAAGTATATTACAAATTAAATCTTTGAAACCATTATGACCTGATAAAAGACACAGTAAAAAAAGTGTACCCTTTTTCAATTCTGAGGTTACACATTTCAGAACAATAATAATGATTTGGTCATTTCCTGTGAGCTGTTGCCTCACAGGAAGAAAGTCACAGGTTTTCTTCCCACCTGGGGTCTTTCTGTGTGAAGTATGCATGTTCTCTTTGTTCATGCGTGGGTTTTCTCTGGGTACTTCGGTTTCCTCCCACAGACCAAAAACAGGTCCTCCCAGTAGTTGACATCCCATCAAGTTCACCCTGAGGTTAGACTGTAATGTTCAGAAAAATCCAAAAGGTTTATAAAAAAAAAACAACAACAAAAAAACAAAGCAACTGGACTTCTACTCTGTAGATGAAGACTTTTCGTTCCCCATACAGGAAGCTTTTTTAATTAAAAACCAAAGTGTGTGGAGTTCCAATTTTTAAACTTAATGAGATGCTCCATATATGTGAGTTAAATTCACATGCAGATTAATCTTACTCCCCTCCCACTGGAAAGTCATTGTAGTCTCTGTTTGTCTGGCTCACAAGAGAGATGCTTTGGTCACACCCATAAAAGTGTGAGTTAGAGGGAAAATGCATAGGTATCAGGCATAATCTCATGTTTAGCTTTGCTTTTTAATTTTTTAATTTTTTAATTTTTATTATTTGCTATGACCTGGATGGCTAAGAATCTACACCAGCTTATGTTCAGAAAAAGTTTGTTTTTTGTCCATATTTTTTAAAGTTAGATTTGACCAACTCACAATTTTCATTATTGAAACAAGAAAAGAGAGATGTTAAATTATATTGTACAGCACCTTGTTTTGTCAAAGCCAAGGACATTATTTTGGCGCAAACCCACCATATTGATTATCATCAATGGTAGTGGAAGGCTGATGATCTGGGCTTGTGTTGCAACCATGGACCTGGGGACCAAGATCTTCTCTGTATACAAAAATATAGTTAAAGAGTTGGATGTCTGCCTGAAAACTGAAGATTTTCCCAAATTAGGCCAAGTAAAACAGAATGACTGGAAAGAAAAACAAAAAATTTTAATGGCCAAACTTTAATCTGACTTAAAAAATGTAGTGGTACCTTAAAGAGCTCTGCATTAAAAACATGCAGTGAACTGAAGCACTGTTGTAAAGATATTTTAATTATAAATTCTTTTCATGGTCCTCTGCATTTTTACTTATTTTTTGTTAAATAAATTGTGACACTTTGTAAAATGTAAAGTTTTGTTTGCTTTAATTTTAACAGTTTGTAATCACCAGTTATCTTGATTTGACATCAAATCATAACCAAAGGCAGGTATTTAAAAGTTCAATTAAAGAAAAACTGTTTTAATTGTTTGTTTGTTTGTTTTCCTTTTTTATCTAATTATGTTCTAAGATACATACTGCTCTTGTCTCCTAAGACACTTTGACAATGTAAAGATAAATCATGTATTGGAATGGTCAGTCCAAAAATTTATATTGTCTAGAACATTATGAAATACTGTGAGATAAATGACCCAATGAGTTGGATATATTACAAATTGAGATAGAGCCTTGTTTTGTTCCGCCTGATTATAAATTGGCCAGAGGAGGTTTTTCTCCATGCCTATTTATTATCATAGTTTTCCACTGGAGCTAAGGGAGTTAATAGAATAAATCATAACCCCTTAAAGGAAAATGATTTTCAGAGTTTAGGGTTCAAAGCCTCCTCAGAACATTACACTTGCTAAATGTTCCTGCTTCCAATTGGCTGTTTGAGCATATGCCTGGCAGTTTTATGATGTAGAAAGACTGTTGTTTTGTTTTGTTACCACATTCCACCAAGCTACAACTCTGTAGTAATAAGAAGAGGCTTTACTCCAGGATTTTTGGAAGGCGCATGGTAATGTTTAGGCAAATGTACAGAGAGACAGAGAAAGGTTGACTGCACTTGATTTCCTCTGAAATGCACTGAGAGTGAGGTAATATCACACTGCGGCTTTGGGACAACTCAAGTATCACAACCAGTATTCCTTCAACTCTATTTGGTGACAGAATGTCACTTGTATTCTCTTTTGGTTTTGGTTTTAGTCTTTACATGTGGTAAATATGAAAGCACCCCACTGACTTTCAGAATGTACAGTAGGTTGAAGCTAGTTCTACTGACCGAAAATTACACTACAAGGCTTTTTCTCCCTTTGTCACCAATCACACATGGAGCTGCACAAAATCTTTGGTTTAGGAAATCAAAATTACTTTTTTTTTTTTTGACACATACTTAATAGCTCTGTTTAAACCTGTTTACTTGCCAAGACTTTAAGTTGTTTTACCTGTGTGTTGCCTAGCATTTGCAGCAATTATTTGGCTTAGTTTTTTCACTTCAAATTATACTCTGGTCTGACTGAATATTCTACTAGATGAACTACAGAGCCTGAGGTTTTGACTCTGTTACTAAATGAAACTTTTGTCATTTAACTCACATAACAGGTTTGTTTGAATGTTGCTTAGTAACATCATTGCAGAAGTGTTAACAGTATTTTTGTGTGATTATCCTTCACAAGAAAGGCCGTGGAAAGATGACTTTGAAAACAAGCTTTTTTTCTCTCTCTCTCTTTCAGTTTGAGGTTGATTTCTGTCTGCCCACACAATTACACCACAAATTGGTTCACATAAAACTAGCCTCTAAGTATTTTCTTTATTTGTTCCTAATGAATGTTCTTGTTGGCAGTAGCAGTGTGTTTCTGATCAAGAGCCTCCCAAGTCCCAAGATTCTCATTGTTTTCTAACATCTACCAGAGTAATGATCTCACTTGGTTTGCTTTTCAGTCCTAAAATTAGCTGCTGACGCTCTGAAAACATACTTCTTGAGCCGAGAAATCCATCCATATATGTGGCTGTGCTCACTAAAGGTTGGAATGAGAGTTGTTGTTTCTGTTACCATCTGCTTGTGGTCTGAATGGTTGGATTAGATTGCATTTTCCTGTTTACTGAAATTACTGAAAAGAGATGAAAACAAATGGAAAGATTTATGTTGTTAATTCTGTTGATTTGCAAGGTAAGAGATAATATCGGTTTGTCACAGCTCTGCTGCACACACAAAAAACCTCCACTTGTATCAAATGTTTTAAGGTGATGTCAGTGATTTAAAAATAATGGAAAACAAGAGGGAACAACAAAGAAAGTTTCAATTTCATATCTGAAAGGGATATAATATGGAAAGACAAATGTATACAGTTTTGCAAAATAAACAGTGTGAAACAAAAAGAAAATTGATGAGAGGATGTCAGGCAGAACTGTACAGTCATATATAACTATAATCCAAGCCCAAGTAGCCTGATGGAAGTCAGGCAGGTTTTTATTGGCTGCTGGGTGCTTTTCAGAGGGGGATAATATTTTCATTGTGGAGTTATTTATATAGTTTAATTTTTCTGGTAAAGTCAATAATTTATCAAGGTAATGATGGTTGGGGTGGGAAAGAAAACACAAAATACAAAGAATCCTGGGATAGAAACCCCTACTCATTTTAAAAGAATGGTTGCCTGCTGGAGGGGACTCTGATGAAACCAGACAAATGTCTCACTGACTTTCACAGTAGAGTGGTCTTTAGGGAATAGATGTACGCTTAAGAATCCCATCTCTACTTTCATGAATGATATTGGATTTAGACCCTGTAAATGTTGCCTTTTGTTTTAGAGGTCAAAGTTCAATGAGCAGAGGGGGAAGTTGGAGTAGAGTTGTGGTTCATCAGATGCAGCATGGACTAGTAGGCAGGGTTTGGGGGTGTTATGACAACAAATGATGGAGGATAAGGGGGATAAGAAAGAAAGTGGAAACCAAGTTTAGATGAATTCATTTCGTGTTTTAAAGATTCTTCATGTCGTAGACGTGTCATTATGCCGAAATTCTTGAAGTGTGGCATACAATGGTTTGCAGATATTTTTTTCTCCTGATCTTGCAGAGAATTAGCTTGGTGAGTTATCGTGGACAATGTTTTACATGGTAATATAACTAAATTTTAAAATATGTGGATAATTCACTTTTAATTGTTCATTTTGCAAAAATGAATCTGTGTTCACATACATAATCAAACAGCCTTCCTCCCAGTTACCTTGCCTTGTTTGTCTTGTTAACCAACACAAAGTAGCACATAATTGTGAAAATAATTTCTGTTTTTTAATTTTTTTCAATTAATAAAAGTCTGAAAAGGATGGTGGTTACTTTGTAGAACCACTTTTCAATTCCAGCAAAAAGTCTTAAGGGTTTGTTTACCAGCTTTGCCCATCTAGAGAATGAAATGTTAGCCCAAAGGGGCGGCAGTGGCTCAGGAGGTAGGGTTTCATCCTGTAACCGATGGATAGCCGATTCAAACTCCCGCTCCAACTGTCTCAGCCGTTGTGTCCTTGGGCAAGACACTTCACCCTCCTTGCCTACTGGTGGTCAGAGAGCCTGGTGGCACCGATTGAATGGCAGCCTCACTTCTGTCAGTCTGCCCCAGGGAGCTTTGGAGTCCTCGGACTTGATAAAGCGCTATACAAGTTCAGGCAATTTGCATTTACCATTCTTCTTTGCAAAATAGCTCAAACTAAGTCAGGGTAGATGGAGAGCATCTGTACAGTAATTTTCAAGTCTTGCCACAGATTATCAGTTGGATTTCGGTCTGGACTTATCCAGGCCATTCTAACTCATGAATATACTTTGATCTCTGGCTGGATGTTTCGAGTCGTTGTCCTATTGCATGGTAAACCTGCCATGTTTCACAGTACTGATAGTGTGTTCAGGGTGATGTGCAGCATTAGTTTTCTGCCAAAAAGTTCAGTTTTGATCTTGTCTTATCAGAGCTTATTCCTCCACATGTTTGCTGTGTTCCTACATCAGGGCAGACAGAAAACATGACTTGTGATTTTCTTCTCACAGTGACTTTCTTCTTGTCCCTCTCATACAGGCCAGATTTGTGATGTGCACAGCTAATAGTTGTCCTATGCACAGACTGCCACACCTGAGCTGTGGATCATTATGGCTTCTCCAGAGTTACCATGGGCTTCTTGGCTGCTTCTCAGATTAATGCTCTCCTTGCCCAGGCTGTCAGTTTAGGTGCATGGCCATGTCTTGGTAGATTTGCAGTTGTGCTGTACTCTTTCCTTATTCAGATGATGGATTGAACAGTTCTTAGTGAAAAGTTCAAAGTTTCAGATATTGTTTATAACTAATAAACTAATATTCTGTAACATCTGAGGCCTTCATAGAACAGCTGTATTCATACTGAGATTAAACTTCATTATAGTGTAGTGTTTTCTAACTAGACTTCTGAAAGCAGTTAAGGATGTCTAAGGGAGCTAAATACAAATGTATGCCACACTTTCCAGAGTTTTTTGTAAAACAACTTGAAAACTATGTATCATTTTGACTAAGCAGTGGTTAGAGATGTCTCCTCACAGCAAGAAAGTTGCAGGTTCCCAACCGACTGCAGCCTTTCGGTGTGGAGTTTACATGTTCTCCCTGTGCATGCGTGGGTTTTCTCTTGATACTCCAGTTTCCTCTCACAGATTAAAAGCATTCTGTGGCCCTGTTATGGACTTGTAACCTGTCCAGGGTGTACCCCGTCTTTCACACAGTGACTGGAGACATGCACCAGCTCCCCTGCAACCTAAAAAAGGAAAAAAAGTGGGTAAAGAAAATGGATGGATGGATAACATTTGTCTTCCACTTCACAATCATGAGTTGCTTTGTGTTGGTATAATACATAAAAGTCCAGTAAAAATTATTTTAAAATTTGTGGTAATAACTTGACAAAATGTAGAATAGGTTAAGTGGTATAAATACTTTTTAAAGGAAGCGAGCTTGAATTGAATGGAGAGAAAATCTGTTCAACTGAAAATTTCCTATATCATTTCTCGTATTCCTTGACATGTCATGTTGCCTTGCCACAACATGACTTTTTCATGGGGTCTTCAACATTGCTATAACAAATGGAGTCATGTAAATATTTAAATAAACACTAACTAGCATCAAAATCAAATAGGTTGGTAGAGCCCCATTGCTGTCTCCGCACACAGCTGTAACAGAGTATACAACACTTCATCTCACTGTAAACCATTTGTAAAAAGGGAACATACCAGAAAGATAACAGCCAGCAAGCGGAAATGCTGAAACCCTTCAAAGAGGCTGCGTTTATGGCTGAGTTACTCATCCACTCAGGAAAGACATACTGATGCTTTGCTGCTTTGTTGTTGCAAATACTGTTAAAATAGAAATGCAACATTTACTTGTCCTGTTACTATATTAGAATGACTGTACATTCACAACATGTTGAAACTTAAATCTCAGGGATGTGCAGTTTAAATATCACCACGCATCCTCCCACATTTTACAGGACCTTTTTTATACTGTGGCAATGTTACGTTAAAAGGCAACGTTGGTTTGTTTCTCACCTTAAAGATAGTGCATTGTAATGTTTCTCTGGTGTCTGAATTTTCTCATGTAATCTCTGGACACATGTTTGAGCCCTGGATGTCAAAAACGTGGGCCATTTATGACTACAATGTTTATAAAGGACTGAACTGGCAGCTTCTAAAAACAGCTAAATGTTAAGAAAGAAGAGCAAAGGGAGTGGGTGAAGTAAATGAGAATAAAACGGATGAGAAAAGGCAATTGAATAATGCACAGTCAGAGTTGGCCAATAGCATATTAGCTTAATGGAATAACAAGGTGAAAAAAAGGACATGACTGAGATGGCACGAGGCACGGGGAATAACCCTACTTTAAGAGGACTCTTAAGACTTGTTAGCCTTGCATAAGTTTAAGAGCTTTGAGACCTCTTGTCATAATTCTCTCCCATTTGAATTCAAATCATTTGTGTTCTCTCACTTTTCTCGTGACCTGCCTTTCTCTTTTCCCTCTCGACATAAATGGCAGGCGCCAAGTCACTATAACAGAGTATGGCAGCTTCATTATAAATAACGAACCCAACATTAACAAACAGAACCCTGGAGTTGTATTTAAGATTAGGCAGAGAACATTTTGATGAACCTTGAACTGCCTTTGCTGTATTTTAACACACTTTCTGATTGACTTAACAGATTCTCTCTAGGGGTAATCTTGTACAGTATGGCTAATTTCATTGTTAAAAAGACTAGTCAAAAATCTTCTCTTGTTCCTTTTGGGTCAAGTTCTTCAAAGATTATAACAATAACCAAGTTTCAGATAAAATTACAACCTATTGAAACCTTGTCTTCTTTGCAAAATATTAAGCTATAGGCAAGAAGTTGAGATCGGCTAACAAAACAGTACCTCAAACTACATTTTTGAAGTTATGTTTGACTTTGCATTTGAAAGCATTGCAAAGTGAGAGCATTATAATTTGAATTCATTGATGATGACTCTACCTGCCTATGACCCTATTTATTGGTTCAGTTTCAGGTCAGTGTCATGCATCTTGAAATTAATTATACAGATTAATGTGAAAGTATGCTGCGATTAGCAAAATATTTACATATAAACCTTTATATTTGTTACTGTGCATTTGACCTAAAATTAGTGTTTTCTTTAAAATGGAAATGGACGCAGTTATATAGTTCACGTTTTGTAGTCATATAAAGTTCACTCTGTCCTGCTATTGCACTTGTTTTGTTTAATGGATTTTTTGTAAACTGGAGGACTATGACACAAGTGTATAACTCAAAAATATGTCTTTATTTACTTTAGGATTTCCTCTGTGATGATTGGTAGGGTGTGAATGTATATTTTTTTGTATAGTGCGTATTTTTATATGTTGACAGGGTAGTTTGTGTAAACTTAACAGTGAGTTTGTTTTGTGCTTCCTGACAAGATGGTGCTTAGACAGACAAGGGTGTATGGAGTGAGGTAAACATGATTTAGACATGGTATTAAAAGAGATTACCAGTGAAATGGAAATCTTGCTCACCAAGTGAATTTGCTAACACACTTCAGATGCTAGTTCTATATGTGGACATACTTTCTCATTATTTATTTATGCATAAAATGATACATGTTTGTATAAATCACATATTTGTCCTAAGAATAATATTTATGTTTTCTGGACAACTGGACCTCATGGCAGAGAACAGTAGCCATTGAGCTTTGGCATGTCTGTATGGATTTTGAGCAGAACTGAAAAGGAAATGGCTTCATGAGGCACTTTGACGAACAAAGTCCAAAAAACACACACCCATTTTAAAACAAAATTCTATTGACATTATACTGACATCAGTGCACCACACTCTGCACTTTACTCTGTGTAAAACAGTCCATGAAACAAAATATGTCCTGTCAAATTCAGTTTTGCCATCTTTTACTTTGTGGGTGCTTAGTTTAAAAAAAAAAAACAAAAAAAAAACTTTTAAATAGTCATGTAAAAAAGCACAGAGAATGTAGATGATGAGTAATACTCTAGAAGGTAGATTGGAAAACTATAAGTTTCCAAATGGTAAAAAAGGCGTCATGACAAATAGTCTATTTCATAGTCCCCAAGTTCCAAATGCACCTGGATGCTGAGCGTGAGAAAACACTGTAAGAGAGTCCAGACACATTGATGTGGACCTTCAGTCTGCTTTCCTCTATTTATACACGTGTGCACACACACACACATACACACATGCACCTGTAATCTTAGTCACTCATTTGCACACATTCATGTGCTAAACACACACGGAGACTCTGTCCGCAAGTTTAAGACTGATTGCCCCAGCAACTATATACGAAAGTGATTAAAGGCCTAGCATTCCCTCAAGGAATGCATATCGCCCACTGTTTTTCATGCAAGAGTTTTAAACAAAGATTGTATTTAGTTGTGAAATTAGTGTTTTAGCTGTTTTTGGAAAACCTTGAAAATATTTTTAAGCACAGTCTCATGCAATAATGTGGGATGTTACTGTATATTTTGCTGATAGACAGTGTTGACTCTGACAGTAAATGTCAAAGTTTTAGCAAAGACTTAGAATAGGCTTTATTGTCATTGAACCAGAAGTACGACGAAATGGAGTTTGTCTCCCTGAGACTAAAAAGTCAAAACATAGTATAAAACATAGAAGAACAAGTATCAAAAGTAAAACCACATTTGAAAAATACGATGATTCACAAGACTAATCATTAATAAGATTAACATAAACAAGACAAAGATTTTGTGCAATGAGTAGCACTTGAAGTATGTATTGTGAATGCCTCTCAGCTACAACCCCACCAAATATTAGGACAATATCTATAAAATTGACTAAATTCTAGCCATTTTTGTGTTTTCTAAAGTCAGTTGGCTGTGGTGACCATCTTAACTTAGCTCCAAAAGTTTTTTGTCTTTGCCTTTTGACTATGGGCAATAAATAATCATTCATTTCCTATTATCCTAGCAAGATCATAGCATTGCTGTGCCAGCCCATTTAGTAATAATTGGGAGCATGGAGTCCGAGCAGACTATGACTTTGCAACATCAGTGTTATTTTATTACAACTGTAGAGCTGCTGAGCTGGACAGAACAGAGGATGGTTTTAACATTCACAGACCTCTGGTTAACCTGATAGATTTTGTTTGTGTTGTGTCCATATATCTCAACCTTCTGTTTGTGCTTCTGTACATCTCCTACATTTATTTTCCCTTCTCTTCTAAGGACCGTCTTTAAGGCACTGGAGTGTTTTGACCCCCAGGTTCATATGGTTAATTCAAAGTTAACTGTATATGTTTGTTGCTGTGTGATCTCTGTTGCCATGAGTGTCAGCACAGACAATCAGCCTTCGTCTGGACCACAGCAGGCACAAGGACAGATCATGTCTAGAACAGTGTGTGTGTGCACACGCACACACTTTCTCCCAGTTCTCACAGTTCCTTCTCCTGCTGTTGGAGACAAGAAACCTGAGTGCCAACATTACATCACCTCAATGAAGTGTCGTTTAAACATCATATAACAGGATACTGTACAGCAAATGAAAATAACAGCGAGCTTTAAAGAGGGTTAAATAAAGGATAAATGCAGTACAGTACATTTCCTTATGTTAATAAAATATTGATTTTGTTTAAGACTTTACAGGGTGCTACATTATTTTTGTGGTGAAGAGGTTACTTTAGCAGTAGGCTAAATGTTTCAACAAATCTGACATCACTGCTGGGTGCATGCAGTTTTCAAAATTTTGACTTCTGAAAGGAAGTTTGAATCCAAGTTTCACCAAGCCCTTATTGGGGTTTTTCCTGTTTCTCCATTTTCTTTTTTACAGAATCACGTCCCCTGTCCATTCTAATGAAGGTGATGCCTGCCCCCACTGCGGAGGAGCCATGGACGTCCTCTGAGGAACGAATGAAGGAACTCTTCACTCATGCCTGGGATGCTGTTAAGAGACTTACCCTACAGGTATCAATCTGTACTCTCAGTATTTTTTTTTCTATTTAACTATTTTGCATTGCAGTTCTTCAGTTTTTCCATAAGTCCATAAGCAGATCTGCAACGTTTGACAGTGGCTTCTTGTAGTGTGGCCCAGTGGTCTGTTCTTGAATCGTAAAATTACAAGTCAAACGCCTGTCAGAAAAAACATATATCTTGCAAAAAGGCAATTGCATACAACCTCAATTCTGAATCGGCTTTAGAGATCATGTATTCATGTCTCTGTCTGTATTATGGTTAAATGTGAAGTGGGCCTGTTGTTAGTTCACTGCTCTGTTTTGCATACAATGTGTATGCATGCATAGGATTACATTGTTCTTTGTGACAAGTTGAATTTTTAGCTGGCTGGCTAACTGTAGGGACGTGCCTATCTGTCTGTTTAAAAGCCTAACTGTGAAGAGAGTCTATTGTGTGTCTTCTTCCTGCATCTTGACTGGATCAGTTAGCAGAGACCACAACACAACCAGCTCCATCTGAAGGACATCAGAACTGCTGATGGCTCTTTGACTGGCATCCTCTTGATGCAAAAGCCGCACATTATGTGCATGCACATCTGTGTGTTTTTATGCGTGCACACATCCAGTGGAGTACATTACTGAATGGAACTCATGGAAATCTTATTGCTGAGTAATTTGTTTAGTATTCATTTGAGAAACTGTCTTTAATGTGCAAGTATTAACTGCTCATTGTCATTTTCCATTTTAAATTCTATAATTAAGCTATAGTGTTGCTTCAATTCTTAAGAAAAATAGATACATTCTTGGTAAATATTTTAGGCAGCTAAAACCAGCTTGCCATTAAATGATAAAATGATAACTTAAGATTTCCATAGGGATCATAAATTCAATAATTCTGTTTTCTCTTATTAGCATTTGTTTTTTTATTGCAGTGACAAGTTCTCACAAGTGCAGAGTTTTGTTTTAGTGAGCTTATTCATGGAAATGTGAATACTGTTGTTCAGTTTAGTTACAGCTAAATAACTTTTAATTTTAATGCAGGGTTATTGATGCATTTAAATAATAACCAATGACGCAAAAATCCAACACCGTTCCTAAAACATCCTAATTCTTTTTGCTAGGACCACACAAACTGACATCAGTCAAACATGCAAGTGAGCATGACACAAGTGAATTGAAGTAATACACCAGTACCCAGGTCCCATGTCAGTCCATTGATCTGTTTACAGTAGTTTCACTAAAGTAACTCAACCTACTAAGAGGTTTGCTGAGGCCATCATTGCTTCCACTTTCCTCTGTCCCCTTCGGCTGTGTGACTACGACCACATCACGAACTACAGCCGTAATTAGGAAACACTCTGTTCTGTTGACATGAGAGTGGAAGCGAACCAAACCGAACAACCCGACAGCTGGTATTCCAGGTCTTGGATATCCCCAAACTTAAACCACTCCATTTATTTTAGTGTGGTGTAAACAGAATACCTAATGGCTCACACTACTGCCGCACATGTGCCCAATTTACCATGCGGGCCTTTCTTTCCGCCCTCTACAGAAGATAGAGGAACAGGAATGGGAAAGAAAAGTAGGATTCATAATGCTGGTAGATTTAATGTTCCAAAGGTATTTGTTATTCAGTAGCAGATCAGATTGCTTTCAGGTATTTCAAAAGAAAAGTGAAATGTGATTGTAATTGTATAAACAGTTTGATATATATATATATATATATATATATATATATATATATATATATATATATATATATATATATATATATATATATATATATAGAGAGAGAGAGAGAGAGATATATATATATATATAGAGAGAGAGAGAGAGCTAGCTAGCTAGCTAGCTCTGGGCAAAGTGCAGTGATGGTTTGTCACCACAAGACTTGATACTTTATTTATGCTTTATTAAGGCTTATGCAGTGTTATGACATAGCATGTTGAAATTTTAAAAACAGAAAGTAGGTGAAAATGTAGATTGCATTTGTAATCTTAGCCTTTTGTCATGCCTGGTTAAGTCAGAGATTGCAAATATAATCAATGATTATGTTTCTCATGGTTCTTCTATTGGTTCAAATGCAATAAATTTCTATCAATCTCCATTTGTAAGATGCTGTTTTCTATTGATTTCCAAAGAAATAATGGAGGATGCAACTCAAAAAAATAAAAATGTTCAAAATCTTATGCTTAATTAGAACAATTTTATCAAAAAAATTGAAAATGAAATAAAGTGTTTGGTCTGTTTTAAATGTTCTATAAAAATAGGATTTTAGTGTAAGTGCTGACAGTATAGTTCTGATTACAGACAAAAAACAAAGATTTCACATGTTGATGCTTTCATTTTAACACAGTTACCCTCATTGCTAAGCCATCTGCATGAAAATACTATAGAGTAATTAAAAACCTGCAGATCTCAGGACATTTTTGTTTGTAATTTTCTCAGTAACTGATACCTAATGTATGTAATTACTTAAAACATTTTGATTGTTGGACTGTGGCTGATGAATGTTCCCATTTTTCTTTTTTTCAGTTTTGTGTATTTGCAAACAATACAAACCTAGAATTGGAAGTTTCATTAAGTCTGGTTGATGTAGAAGATGAAAAGTGGGCAGCAGAGCAACACAAGGTCATAGATGGAACAATAATCACAATAAAATGTTTGTTGGAGTCATATGAGTGTCTAATTCGCCTGTCCAATCTGAGAATTATTAGGACCATTATCACTTTTGAGATGTTTAGCAACAAGGTCAACATGTGGAGTCTTTTGGTCTCATGGATCAAGGTGTGAATGATTGTGAAACTACCTGGTGAGGAGAGTCAAGGCTGCACTGCAGGTGTTGGAAAGGTGGTACCTGAGGTACTCCTCCTGTTTACAGTAAATATTTTGTGTTCAGCATAAATTGCTTCCTTCATTTCTCTCCAACCATCTGTTTTTTCCCTTCAGAGTATCTTACTGTTGCCAAAGGACTTATTTTCTTTAGATGTAGGATTACTATGACCCGGGTAAACTGCCTGAATTTAAATGGTCTCTTAAGTGAGCAGGGCTACATCATCATGTTGTGCCTTTGGACCTCGTTTTCATTTCATGTTTATTTCTTAATCAACTGGATTGTTTGTTTGTTTAATTAAAATTCAACCTTGAACTAGAGGTAAACTCAGACATTATTATATTTCTGGTTACTAATTGTATTCAGAGATTTTGTTCAAACATTGCTTGTTATGTATGTCCTGCTTGTTGCTCAAAGTAGTGGTGTCTCTTGATTTACTGCACAGATAAACCACCTTCTGGATACAGGTAGGAAGTATGTTCACCTGAACAGGCTTTAATGTGTGGAAGTATTGTTTTGTTTGTTTTTTAGTATTTTTGTTTCAATTTACTTTCTTCTTGTTTTCTCTTGGCTGGTAGTACATTTACTGAGCCCCCTCTTGAACTTGTGCTTCATTACATCTGTAGTCCTTCTGTGTCATTTGTTGTCCTCCCAAAATAGTTTTCTGCCCAACACTGTTCACCCATACTCCTTTGCATTCGGTCATCTCTCCTTCTCCACCCTGTTCTCCCCAAGGACACCCATGTTCTCTTTGTTCCCTGATGATAATTGCAACTGAGCAGGATGGTGATTCTATTTCAGGAATTTTGAAATAATTCCTTCTATTTAACACATGAATGTGTTCAGCGTTGGCAAAGGAGCACGTTGCTACCAAAACTGAAATCAGATCTGCTGAAACAGAGAGACCGTTGCCATGGAAAAATGAAGTAACGCTGCTCTCAGCAGCTGCCATGCATTAATGAGTAGGATATTTTTTGAGTGAGAAAAAAAGGAGAAAAAGCAGCGAGGTTGAAAAGGTAAAGTGATGGAAAGGAAAATGAGGGTAGGAAGCAAAGAAGAGTGCAAGGAAGGGGAAAAAAGTGCAAAAAATTGTTTTAAGGCAGGGGAAAGTAAGAGACAGAGTGGAGAATCATGTGCACTGCACGTTTGGTGTGGCTCAGATTGAGTGTCCAGATGGTTTCCATGAAAAGGATCTGACCCTCTGCTGGAGTGCCTTGTGCAGGCCCATTACTTCATCCTCAGCCTTTCCCCTTCATCCTATCATCCTTCTATTCAACACCTCTTCGTCACTGTCTTCAGATCCAACAAGTTCCAAATTATTTGCAATTACTGTACAAGTCATCTTTTTGAACACTTGAGAAAAATGCTTCTGTATGTCTACTTTAAAATTTGATTATCTTTTTCAAAGCCTGCCATTTGCTCTTTTAACCAGATTTTACCAAAGATCATTTGATAATTACTTCAGTTTTAATTTTACTCTGGTTTTTTCTGATAAAGTGTGCTTGTTAAAAAACAAACAGAGCATCTCTGGTTGATCACACTTCGTGACAAAAATGTCACAAACTCCCAACAGTATTTTGTCAGATAAATATGTCAGAGCATCTTAAATACTGCACTTTGTCTCTCTCTGTCTCTCTCCATATATATATATATATATATATATATATATATATAATCATTTGTGTGGTTTCTTTTTGGGTTTTTTTGAAGGTGGATAGTACCTACCAGAACTTATTTGAGGAGAACCAGTAGCATAATTGATTCCAGTGGGAAACAAAGACTTGACTGGGCTTTCCAGTCTTGAAAGAGTGTGACTGTAGAAGAAAATCAAACTGGTAAAAGTGTACTTGTTGGCCTCTGTCATCCATTGAAGCTATAGGCCATGGATAAGTGGGAGAAAGTGGTCTTCTTAAACAAATCACATTTTGTAAATAGGTGTGTGTGTGTTCATCACCAAAGCCAAAGCTGTATTTCACTCTACAGTTTTGTTCTAGTTGAATAAGCTACTCATGCAGGATGATATATGGAGGACTTGATGCTTTCAGAGCAGAAAAAGGGTCTTTGCAGAGGAAGAAACACAATTCATCAAGGCTTAACAAAGAGACAGAAGTAGGTTTGCATGATGTGGCAATATTGATTACTAACACAAGTAGCTTCTTGTGGTATTACATTAAGCAAAAATTGAGCAATGTGTGATTACGATGTGGTAGTTGAAGCCAGCCCCTATCTAAACCTGAAGATACAGCTTGTAAACATTTTTTGGCAACAATGTTCCCTGGTGTCAGCACCTTCTTTAATCTAGAGAAGGTGTCCTGGTTTACTACAATGATTGTGTAGAAGTGGCTGTAGGATCATGAAAAAAAAGGTTTATTATAGTTCCTTGGCTAGTGGGTGTTTCTGTATCTAATTCTGACATAGCATTTGTAGGATGGGCTGATAAAACATGTCTGGTCCATGGAGACAATACTTTGTAACATGGAGTATTTGAAAGATTTGCTGTCATTGAATTTGGGCCTTAGTTTTCAGGATAACTCCAGAGCTCATGTAAAGTCTTTGTACCGTTTGACCAAATGTTTTCAATCTGCCTGAAATAAAGAATGAAAAGATTAGAACACTGAGCAACCGCTTGCTCTTTGTTAAAAGTTATTTTTTTCTTTTGGCTGCTCCCCTCTGTGGGGGACACCACAGTGAGTGAACTCACACAAGAGATTTGGCAATTGTTTTATGCCGTGTGCCCTTTCTGTCGTAACTTGGGCTTGAACTTGCAGCCTCCAGATTACAAGTGGCATTGATGACCAAGCTACTGTAGCAACCTTTTGTTAAAGCCTTTAAAAAATGGGTAATTTAAGTTTTTGTTACAGCTTTCTTCCCTTAACAAAAAATACCAAACAAAAAAAACATTATTTTTTGGTGTAGAAAATGTCAGCTCTTGTTGATTCTCTACAATATCTCCAAAGGAATAAGACTTTTGCAAATTGGATGAAAGAGAAAAAAACTTAAAAGCAAAGAATATACTACAAAGTGAGTGAATTTGAACAAGAGAAAGACATGCTCTCTTGTGATGAATCTATCGACTTCTCTTGAATTGCCTGATCTAAATTAAGACCCAATGATGTAATAATAGATGTCTTTTGGAGCTTACGCAATGAGAACTTGTGGATGAATGTCTGCACAGATGCACATGTTGATGGGTGTGTTAATGTCCATGTGTGGTCACATATCCCATTCCATTATCTGCCGTTGTGTCAATACACTGATGACCTCACAGTCATTATAGAAGCTCACACATATGTGGCCCTCTCAACAGGCTGCATGGGAAAAGTGCTTACCAAGATTCTCTTGTCTGTAACCTCTTGAATCCTCAAGTCTTAAAGCTGATTTTCATTAGTGAAAGAATTCCTTTTACAACACTACATTTGTTTTTAGAAATGTGAGAAACTAACATTTCTTAATCATAATCTTATAAAATAGTTAAAGAAAAATAAGGACTAGTTTGAACTCATTTTCTGATTGTCTTGGAGAGCTAGTCTGGAATATGATTAAACTGTCAGAGCATTTACCCTTTGTCTTGGGGACAGAGATGAAAGTGATGCCAAACATTGGTTGAAACACATCAGTTGGGATTTTGAATAGCCCAGTTTGGTCTGTGTCATATGGTCACAGCACATAAATCAGAAGTAGTGAAAATTTGCCAAGGTTAGCCCATAAACCTTTTCGCATCTGCAGTCCATCACCATTTGATCCAAATTGGCCTGTAATACATACAGTATAACATATTCACAGCCACCTTTACTCTCTTCAGACATCCCAAAGCAAAATTTATTGGCACAATCACTATTGCAGATAATCCAAACCCAGTCTCATTTTTATATGTCACCAAACATTAGTTTCTCTGGCTTTGTATTTGAAAGTGTAAGTCTGTCTAGTTGATTCCAGTGGTAATATTCCATTATTCCACCTTATTCCCAAGAAACTGTCTGTCTTTTTCAACTGAGATTCCATTCCAGTCATTGGTCCTGCTCAGCTGAACAGCAGCTGCCACATCAGAGCATCTCCATTCATTACCTGCCTCTCCAAGTCCAGTCTCAGCCTTAGCTTGGTGTGGTCACCCTGTCAGACTCTGTATTGGCTCACTAAGCTTGGGTGGTGGAGGGGGGTTGTTTGGGATAGACGGTGGAGTAGGTGAGGAAGGCCTGGCCAGCCGCACTCCTAAGGCCACTGTTGGATCAATAAACGCAGCGATCAAAGTTGCAATTAACCCACCGCGCTAACACAAACAGCTGGGCCAGCAGAAACAAACAAAGCCTTCATGTCACCTAAAGCGTTTATTTTTGCAGATTTCCACCTCGGCCAGGGAGACCTCCAGAGCTTGTCAGCTTCTGTAAGCAGTGTTAGAAGAGAGGAATGCATGGCCACAGGGATGGCTGGCTGCCTGGCTATGCTGCTGTGCCAGGCCACGAGCTTATTGCTTGTGGTGGCATGTGGGTGAGACCAAGCCTATCTCTTGTCAAGACGCATCATGCCTAAATGTTTTTCTCATGGACATTAGGATGGAAAGCTGCTTTCTGAGGTTAGAGCCAAAACCTTGTGTGTATATGTGTACACCACAATACACATCTGAATGGTGTCATCTTCAGGTATACACATTAATCATGCTAATTTACAGGGAGAAACTGTTTATAATATACTCTCTTTTCCAAGTGTGTTTTTGGACAAAGCAGAAAATGCAGGAAGATGTAAAAAAAAAAAAAAAAGTAAAAGGAGCACAAGGGTAACTGTGGGTGGGTTGAGTTGGGGGTTGGTTTATAAACCTTCTGTTCATTCAACCCGCCACTTAGGAAACACAGTGTCCTGTCTGGTGCATGGACAGGAAGATTACATTTGGAGTGGTATCAGGTTTGTAAAACAAAAGGATGTGTTTTCCGTTTGCTGCCGATCTCTCCACTGAGAGTTTTGTGCTCCAGAGTTGCAAATGTTTTCACTGGGGATGCTGGGAGGGTGTTTCTAATTTCCTATCCTCTATCTCCTGGTGATTTCCTGTGTGTCATGTTTTGCTTATTGTGTGTTGGGAAAATGAGAGAAAAATGTGTGCTTCCCAAGTTGTGGGGTCTCTCTACAGAGGGGTGATCTTGACCCACAGAGTTCATGCTCTGCAAAGCTGGGGCATCCAAAGTTCTCTTCCCTGCTGTGATATGAAAACAATAAGTCTAAGAGCGGATATGTCCACAGCGCCACAGAACAAATGTCACACATGTACTTCGCTGCCTGGGTTCAGTTAGATGACGATGTCAGTAATTGCATTTAGTGCTGTCAGTACTGTGTACCAAAACATTTGTGCTGCTGACAGTACTTTTAAGAGGAGTTTACACTACTAAGCTTTACTTTTTTTATCAGATTGAAATGACCTAAGAGTAATGGCTCAGAAAAGAGGCAGCTGTTAAGATTATCACATTTTAGGGAAGAAAGATTAAAAGCAAGATTGTATACCACATTTGTATTCTCCATGCAAATAGTGTGAAGCACACGAACTCATTTGTAGAGTAGCAAATTGTACATTTTCTAAGCTTTTCTTCTTAAACTAGTTAAACTGCAGTGTTTTTTATACAGGGTAGGTCTTTTTGTCTTAGTATGTCAGTTGAGATCTGAGTTATTTAGCCATAGATCCTAGACTTATTAGGTCTAGGTAAAGGTAAGTTTATCTCTGCAGTTCTTCCACATTTCTATGCAGGGCAAACAGGCTGTTCTCAATCTAACTCACTGCTCTGTCATTTACTGGTGAGGCCTAGCAGATCCAAAGAGTCTGTGGTTATATAGGCCATTTCCACATGGTTTCTGCCTTTTAAAGTTTAAGTGTGTTTGTCCCTCAGCTTCCCCTCTTAGAATCTGCTCTGCTGGAACCAGATGAACCATCTTCACAAAGATTCAAGAGAGAAATGTATTCATAAAACTGATCACTGCAGCTCAAAGAGCAGCGAGAACCGGATGCTTTTTGGGGGTATTAAGCTTGAAAGATTTGAGATCGAGTTGACACATGTGGCTCTATTCCGAACACTATCTGATGGCGCAGAGAAATGATCAGGAATGAAATCTGAGCAAAACTTGCCACAAAGGGAGGAGGGGGAAAAAACATATTTAGAGCTCTGTGAACTGTAGCCAGGCAGGGATGTGAGGGAACAAAATGACAAAACAAAGTCTGTGGGCATTTTTTCATTTATTCAAAGTACACCCCTAATGGACGTTTTAAGCTTTTTTTCTGGTTTTAGCTTTTAGCTTGGCTGTCTCTTTCCTTATAGTTTTTATTTGCTCATGAGAGTATGTGGCTTCCTGATCTAGAACCCAGATTGGGTTAGAGCCTGTGTGTATGGATCACAGTTTAAGCAGATTCTTGTTTTTCTGGTAGCCTAAAAGAAAGAGCTCAGTACATTTGTCTAGGGATTATATTGGTGTACTATGGGTCACTCAAAAGAAGAAAAAAAGATTTTTAGAATTTTATTTTTTTAATTTCAATATTAAAGTCAAAAAGATGAAAATATAATTAAAATAGCTTTCAGGACTAAGTTTTGAAAATAAACACAACTGTATTTCTTTCCGTTTTTATTATTATTGTAGCCAAGGAATATAGGTGCACTTGCATTGAGTTGACTACTAAATAACAAGACGAGGCATGACGTTTGAAGATCCATCTTCATTACTCCTGCAGCAGCATCGATCACAGCAGCAGAAATCACAACTTCATTACGTTTCTAATAATAAAAGTCTAAAACATGTGCACTGAGTATTGACCTTAAAATACTCATAAAAACATCTGAAGTTTATAAAAACAGCTTGAATTAATATTATTGTTCTCTGGTAAAACTCTTACTGCATCTCAAACCACTAGAAACTTGGAAAAGTTGCAGCTCTGTACAGCTTCAGACACAAGATATGGTGTCTGTGTTAAAGGATTTTTTGTTATTAAAGTGGACCTATTATGCTAAGTTCACTTTCTGCAAGTTTTTGTTCTTCTATTTGGGTTTCTACTGCTTCTAAAAACAGTTCAAGCGCAAAATAAACACCCAGCTGTTTTTAACAATAGGTAAATGTTTTCTGGTGTCTGCAAAACGACTCATTTCAAAAACGTCGGGATTGTTGCGTTACAATCCCTGTTACCTAGCAACCCCAAGCTGTGCCCAGCCCCTCACCTAGCAACCAAAGTGGAGCTCCACCCACTTCATTACAGGAAGACCGTCACGTTTGTTCTGCTGGTTTTACCATTGAACAATGTCTGCTGGGAAAGAAAAATGCTATGTTGTCGTCCGTAATATAGAACATCTACTACCGATGTCCCGACCCGCTACCAGTCGGGTTTTGGACCCTCTTATTGCCGCGTCTCCTACTCGACAAATGTCGGTTCTGAACCACTAAGTGCCCCTGTCCCAAAGTCAGAATCCTCAGAGTTTTAATTAATAATGATATAAATGTGTGAGTTTAATCCTTCGGAAAGTTTTTATGTTTTCAGACGGGACACTGAGTTAGGGGCGTGGCCAACAGCAGCTTATTTGCATAATAGTGACATAGCCCTAAAACCGCTCATTCTGAAATGAGCTGAAAACAGGCAGAACTGATCAGGTGAAATCTCAATATCTGAGAACGATTTTGTGTATGAATTATAATGAAGATGTTTTGTACAGCCCACAGACCTAAGCATAATAGGTCCCCTTTAAAACCTATTCTGAATTACAAAGTCGCTGTTTACCAAAGGTCTATGACTGTAGGTCTTTGTACTAGTGATGGTTTGGCTTTTGAATCCCCTTTTAATCTCAAAATAACTTTTTTTCCCTAAGTCATATTGTTTTTATTATGAAAATAGTAATTCATCTTTTTTTTCCTTCGAATTTTAATCTGAAACAAAAACATCTTCAATATTTTTTTTTCTACTAGGTCGTTGTAAAGAATAAGCATTGGTCACCTACTAAAAAAAAAAATCAGTCACTTTAAAATCTCTAAAGCTTTCAGCTTTTGGGTTACGTTACATACCCTTATAGCACCCCTTTAAAAAATACACAGAAATACCTAAAGTGTCATATCACAGCTTACCACAGCTATAAATAAATGCAAGTTTCCTCTCTGTATAAATCAAACTGGAGGGGCAGTTGATGGCCAGGTGCAGCAGCATGTTGAATCGAACTAACTCAACAACTCAGGTGTGTTTGTAGACTCATGGTTATTACAGGTGCCAGGAAGGGGATTCAAGTGTTTGCTTTAAGCCAAGCAGATTTATATTTTTATTTTCTTCAACTCCTTTTTCACATTGAATCCACATGAAGTCTTTTTCCTGAACTGACTGATCATGTTAAAAGGGAATAAAATCTGTGGTTGTATTTGTGTGTGTGTGCATGTGTACTTTCAGTTTGGCATGTGCCTATTGTGAACATACTTGAGCACATGACAGGATTGTGTGTGTGTGTTTGTGTGTGTGTACATTGAAAACTGAGTATGCCATGTGAACATTTTTTAAAATGTGCACCCTGATGAGAATTTGATTTCCTTCACTTTTTCATTTTTTTAAACTTAAGATATTTTTTGTCAATTTATTTTTTTTAATATATTAATAGTGTGTTGCAAGTGATCCACCCTGTCCTTGAATTCAAACACAGGGACACATTGTCAATCAGTGTTTTTCCTGAATGAATCTGTCATCAGACTGAGTAGGAAACTGAGGTAGATGTCCCACACAGCTGACAGTTGACTCCATTTGTTATGTTAAAGATTTTGTTTCACTTTGACAGGACATGAAGTCATTGGACAAAAGCAGTGAACAATTATGTTTCTTTGACTTCTCTTTTCCCCTCTGAACTTGTGTAATTACATGGATCCTATTTGAGCACACCTGCCATTCTGGACTCTTAGCCAGCTGAAGATTTGAACCCAAATCTGTATTTTAATCCTGTTCTAACATAGTTCATCCCCAGTTTGCCATTTTGTAATCAGAAATGAATGTTTAACATTGTGAAACCAGGAATCACACACGTGCTCACAAAGAGCTGCACTGCTCTTTTCTGTATTTATTATTTGTTGTGCCTGAGCCTGTTCCAAGGCTGTCTGTCATTTTGTGCTGCTGTTTTTATTCCACATTACCATGAACACATCAGAGGTTAAAGTTACATAATAGATATTCCGTATTGCAATTTTTCTTTTTGCTTTCAGATGTTTTTTTCTGACCATTTCTATTTTTAATTTCATTTCAGATTTTTTCCTTTTGCTGCATTTGGAAAAGCTGCCTTTCCACACGTCTGCTCTGCACTAACAGAAAATACATTTCCACTATGCTATTATGAATGAAAATATAATTTCCTTTGCAGAACCTTGTGAGTGGCTTGTGAATACACTTAAACACTGCGATCATGGCTCATTGCCTCCCAAACATGTGACGAAGCAAACTGGGTTCCCTGTTAGTTTCATGTCCTGCTAACAGATCTCTCTCTCTCTATCTCTCTCTCTCTCTCTCTCTCTCTCTCTCTCTCTCTCTCTCTCTCTCTCTCTCTCTCTCTCTCTCTCTCTCTCTCTCTCAAAAACATGCAAGGACGGTTATTCAAAGCAGAAATTGTCATTCAAACTGCTTCCTTCCCTGTTTATTTTCTAGTTATAAAGCTAAGCACATTTTGAGAAATACCAAACACATCTTTACTCAACCTCACATGGACCTTTTCACTTCTTGAACAAATCTCCCCAGTTTCTAGTTAAGCTTTTGATCTTATCTTGTGAATGGAAGAAACTTTTTTTTTTGTTTGTTCGTTTGTGAATTCCTGAAATTACATCACATTTTGATCTTTACCTTTCTTGTATCTTTTTTCTGTCCTTTTTTTCTTTCTTTTTATTTTGTTCTTATTGTGCCGTGGTCATAACATCACCATAAAGGTTGTCCACCATAAACTGGAACAAAAGGGCAAATGTAATTGAGAATAATGAAAGAGAAAATGTAATGAAGTTGGTCAGGGAAAAGTGAAGCTCTCAGTGGTTTAGGCAGTGATCAATTATTTGACCTCAAACTTTTTGTTGTTGTTTTTTCTGGATCTGTCAGCACTATTCTCCTGACAGATCCAATGCTCCCTTTTCCTACCCATCTCATTTTTGTTTGGGTATGTTATATCTGTGTCTCTGCCAATGTGTAACTCATTTTCAAAATATTACGCTCCAGAGGAGGGGAGCCGTTGGTAAGCATGAAGACCTTATGTAAAAAGTGCAGGACATGGTTCTAACTTAGTTTCTCATAGTACCACAAAACAGCAGCACTGACTGACATAACTTACTGAAATAGTTGAGTTAGTAATACTGTAGTTTTTAAATGATAAATGACTTGCTGTAACTGAGGAAAAAGTAATATCACAAAGGCATCATCAGCAAACCTGAGCACAATCCTTTTGTCTTTGTCTTATCAAGTATTAAGAGATCTTAAACCAGTTGGAATCTGCAGTGGACCAGGCAGTTTTCAGTAAATGTTCTTCTGTCAGTGTATGAAAAAAAAACAAAGTATTAAGTGTCATGGTGCAAGTGTTGTCATGTCAAAGAGAACTTTTCATAACTAGAAGTGATGAGATGATTTTTAGAGATGTACCCTCTAACTCTTTTTCTCTTCACAAATTTTCACTTAAGTCCTGCCTTTTTTGTAATAATAAAGATATTTTTGTTTTTTATCTTTAGACGAGGTAAATATTTTGTACAGTACATGTGCAACCATCTAGCAGCACCCGCTGTTTGGCCCCTGGACCCCGTTTATGTGAACTGTTCTTTTACAGCCTCAGGATAATGGAAATGGACAAACCACTGCTGAGGCTCAGAGGGGTTAAACACTGCTTCTGCACTGACTGGCTACTGGTTACTAACTTAAATGTCTTGTAAAATAAGCTTCTTTTTTTTAGCGAACAGACATATGAGTGACGTAGAGCAGCTGGGATTGCTTTCCGCTCCTCTTAAAGAAACTTCAAAAATGATTTTATTTCTAGTTTTAACTGCCAAAGACCCCAAAGTTGTAAAACGGATTTGGTTTCCTAAAAGGAATTTTCACATTAGTTTAAATTTTTTTTAAACCTTTTAAGTTCTACTTTTAAAACCTTCTGAAAGCAAAGGTTTCCCCCTAAGGCAGAAACAAATATGCAGATATTAATAAAAACACCAACATACAGTAATGGTGTTTTTAGATTAAATTTAGGTTATTTTAAATATCACACAAGTTATGATGCACAATTAAATGTAAGATGATTCATTTACTCATTTACAAATCAATTCATGTTTTAATAAGCCTTTTAGGTATTTTATAGCAACATCCAGTGTTTTTCACACTACTTTTTTAAGTTTTTTACTGCAGTCTTTTATTGATTGCCCAAAACAGCGGCCTTTTGTTTTCGACAGTTCACTGAAATCATGATCAATATAAAAGTGATGTTGATTTGAGGCACATCATTTTCTCTTTTTCTTTTCTCTCCCAGGTGGAGCTGCAGTCATGCTGTGTGTTCCTGCCTAATGACAGCCTTCCCTCTCCGAGCACCATCATCTGCGGGGACATACCTGGCACCGTTCGTAGCTGGTACCACAATCAGGCCTCCATGCCTGGAACTCTGGTTGTCTGCCTGCCCCAGATCAGTGTCGGTAGTGCTGGACACAAATATATGGAACCTCTGCAGGAGCTCCCCTTTGTTGTCTCAAAGCCCATTTTAGAGGAAGGTGGGTTTTCCTACTTTATCACTACTTACTTCTAGACTAAAATTGATGTTTGAAAAACTTGGAGACAAAAACATTCCCAGGCACACTGCGAGCCCCTCAGATGACCCTATGTCAAGAAGATTGATTTAACGGTTTCACTGAGAAACAATAAGTACATACCACAGGTTAAAAATGGGAATCTTGGAAACTAAACTCCAATTAGAAGTAAAAAAGTTAAGAAAGTTTTTATTGATAATTAAAATAAATGGTTTAATAATAGTATTAAGCTATATAAATTGAATTCATCATCATTATCGCTTGTTCAACACTGTGCAAACCTTTGACCCACTACTATTCATTTACTGTGACAAAAGACAAACAAACTTAAGCAGAGCGACATTGAGAGATAGGTCTTTGCACATGTGGTGTGCACACCTGGCAGAGTTGACACAAGCAACACTTTTATGGTTAAGCAGTGTTTTCTCTTAAGCAGTTGAAGAAAAAATGAAGGGGCTCCTTTTTCCCCCTCAACATTTTAATGACATTAGCATTAGTCATATACTTCTTGTTTTCAGTGTTCTGGATCAATGCATTCAGTGTCCTCTTTAAGACCTTGTGCTGGCAAACAAATTTCTGTCTTCTGTAATATAGTAACTTTTCAATAAAAGCCCACAGAATGAAGCAGAGGACAGACAGCATTTTTAAACATTTAAGTTTAGATTTCCCTTGTAGAACTACAGTTGCAGGGGTCTTTCTTGCAGAAAAGATGGTTTCTTTTTTTGTTTTATCACAAGGCAAGGGAACATGTTGTAGTCTGCAAGTTTCCGGTACGTGCCAAACAGGGCCGTAGCCAGACTTTAAAAAATACTGAGGTCAACCACTCATCATCCCCCTGCACATCAGTTACAATGAAGACCAAAACTTAATTAAAATAGAAGCATTTATTTAAAACAAGTGACTTGAATGTGTATATGGCATGTATTTGTGTGTGTTTGCAAATTCATGGGGCGCAATGTCATCTGAAGCAACAGAGGACTCAGGGCACAACCATGATGACTCACTGAAATGACATGAATTAGTTTATATGAATGTTGATTGTTCACGCTGCACAAACATTCAGAACACAAGATTTTAGCATAGATTTGACCTTTTTATCAAACACCACTGAGGTGTTGTAGTTTTGGAGCTGGACCAGCACTAGTGTGGTCCGGATGTAAAAAAAAAGTGCTGAAGTCACCCTTTATTGACGTTTCACAAATCAGATTAAAGTTTCACAGATCACACACTTGGTTTTAAATGTTCTGCAATCAGTGCAGAATAATCTGCTCCAGGTTTGAAGTGTCTAGGTGTTGTAGTTTTTGTAACTAGAGGAGATTAAAGATGCTGAAGGTAGTGAAAAATTAGGTGGAATCGCCCTTTAGCATTTTCTGAATCGGAAACCAACTTCAGCTTCGTGGAACTGAAGGAGAATATTTTTAGCAAGTTACCTCGGTTGTGTTTCACCGTAAGTGGCGCTCTTCTTCTTCTGGTCATTATTTTAGCAGTAAGGTAGCAAAGCTGCGCTCTTCTTCGTAGACATTGAGTTTGGCTGCAGCTGCACACAGTTGCAGCGCCTCCTACAGGAAACTGGTGGAACTACACAGAGAACCACGCCGTTCAAAAGCCTTGTTTTGATTATTTTTTTATATACACAGCAGAAAAATACTGAGGTCCGGACCTCGGTGTCCTCAATGGTAGCTACGGCCCTGGTGCCTCCTCACTTTCTAACTTCTTCTTAGCAACTTGGATTTTAACCTGCTGATGCAGATAAAGACAAAGAGCAGCTTGAAATACACCTCAGCTGTGTCACTCATTGTCACCTGGTGCTTCTCTGTGATTCACTACTTCAAATGGCCCTCTTAAAGCTGAGTATTCAGCTGTCTGTAGGAATGCATATTGGGGACATGTTTTTTTCAGAGAAAGCGATGGCTTTCCTAACTTATTGGTATTAATTAGAAATCTGTCAAACCCCAGCTATGTGTTTCTGAAACCTTGAACACCAGATACATTAAATGACACATTTCTCCTCACCGCTGGTTTCGCCACAACTTCCAGTATTTTCTCAAAACCTGAAAAATGTATACATTTTTAGGATTTAAAAGGTTGGGTAGAGGCAGCAGTGAAGGCAGTGAATGTTTAACAGATTATAAAACAAAATAAAAGCTAGGAGTATGCCAATGTGGTGTCTGGTCTTATTTAGGTTTGCAGCACCTAAAAATTGACAGCATGCTTTACTTTAAGTCTACTTTTTAGAATCAGAACCAGTTTGTAAGTTTAACTTATTTATTGTGTAAATTTACTTAGTTAATATATTTTGTGTATCAAGACTACCTCAGGTCTCTGAGGCTGGGAGGTCATCAAATGGCAACACGTGCCATCACTTTTTCCTCATGAAAAATCCAAAAATGTTTTGTTAATTAAGGTGTGGTGTAATAGGATTTATGCTTTCCATCATAAATATTACTGAATAATTCTTCGTACATTTAATCCAAATGATGTTCTAAGATGCTAATTTAATTTGACACCTGTTCCCTCCACTATTTTTATATTCAGAAGTTTATGAATCCTCATTGTGTTTTGTCTGTCCACCAGGTGATGCCTTCCCGTGGACAATAAGCCTGAGTCAGTTCAGTGTGTACACACTGTTGGGACAGCAACAAAGCCTGAGCCTGTTGGAACCAATGGGGTGCACCTCCACACTGGCTGTCACATCTAAACTGCAGGGCATTTCTGAAGGAAAACACTCCTTTGTAGTCTGTCTCCATGTTGATCTACAGCCTGTCCACGTCAAGTGCTCCAACCCTCAGGTCAGAATGACAAAATTTCACTAAGCAGTAGTCATGTGTGTTTATACAACACATCTTTGTAAAGATTCCTACACAAGCATCTGCATAGTTGTCTAATACAGATCAGCTCCAGTAAATATACTTTCTTTCTTTGTTTTTTGTCGAGGTTTTTTAGGTCCAAGTAAAGATGAGTGTTGAATTTCCGAACATATTATGACTTTACTGTGTGTTATGTTTCAGTGATACAAATTTGAAACAGAATAGGATTGTCTTCCCTGTTGGGGTCCCCGGATACTTTTTTACTAAGCTATAACACAATTTAAAATGTTGTATTGTTTTGTAGTTAAAAGAACTGTCTTGAGTGACATTTTTTTGTAGACGCTTGTTCACATTGTAATTTTTAACACAGTGATTAGCCGTAGTGACAACTAGAATTAGTAGCAGAATTGGTACTAGAAGCTCTAAGTATGACAGAAAGGGGAACTTTTACCTTGCTAGTCCTATTTTAATGGAAACAAAAATAAATGAATAAAATAAACCTAAATTTCCAGATTAGTTACAGTATATAATAAATTATCTTTAGTTTTAAGACTCTTAACCTGTAAGAACTTTTTGATTTTTGTTATTTCTGTCTTCTCAGCCTTCATTAATCTTCTCTGTGTAAAGTTCTGACTATTTTAATTTCAAGTCTTGGTGTGTCTCTTTAGGAACTGCTGTTAATGCAACCATGGTCTCTTCAGATCCAGAGACCTCAGTCATTTTTTTGTAAATATCATTGCCACAGATAAAGATCTGGGAAATAAAGGTGGTCATTGGACAACTCGTATGTAAAAAATCCTTGGCTTGGTGCACAGTTAAAAAATTAGATGGACACACCAGAACCCGCACTCACTGAGATGTATTTATTTGGTCCACAATGAATAAGAAGGTTATTCTCATGATTAGTGCTGGTTTTAGTGTCTGCACAGTTGTTAAACTGCATAGGATGGTTGGAAGCACAGTTGCTATAACCAGCACAAAAGTTATCAGTTTTATTTAGACCTTCAACTTTCGTTAAGTGAATAAATTATTATCATACCAAAATTGAGACATTCGTGCATTCAAAGTTTAGGAACACACCCAAAAGACTTGGCTTTCTAACTTACCCTACTCTTTAAACTGCATTTTTGTAACATTAAGTCAGATTTTCCATTACTTCTGATGAAATACAAGTACAAACAAGGTATTTTTAGAAAGTGGAGTTCAGCAGTCAAACTCTCAAGAGAACATTGTGTTACATTTTTAAAGAAAACATTGATTTCATATTGATCTTTATAGGAGTGTTTTCATGTCCAGGAAAAAAAGATTAGAAGTGAAATATAAAACGTGTAAAGAAGCCAGTGCATGTAAATGTTTGCATGCTAATACATCCAGACGTTTTTGTTTTCTGCATAAATTTGGTCATTTTAATGCAAAACACCAAAGTGCAAATGTCACATTTTGGATAATCCTTTTTGGAACACCTTTTTTTTTGCCATTTAAGCTCTTTAACAACTCCTTTAAACTTTGTGCAATGCTCTTTCTCATGTCTCAGTCAAAATGTTATAATTGTTCTTAATCTGTGAACTACTTTTCCTGGATTTGTAATTACCTTGAACAGCATTTTTTATGTGTTGCTTCACATCACTGAACGTGTCCATTTTGACTTTGAGTCCATGTAAACATGAATAACATTATGCCCAATATCATGAGATATTACAAGATAGCCCGCTAAGAGAATGTGTTGTTAATCTCTCTCAGCTACTATCACCAAATATTTAGGCTCTATATGTGTAAAATTATGTGTTTTCTGAGGTTGATTAACTGTGATGGCCATCTTGATGTGGGTTGACTCCAAAGTTTAATTAGTTGTAGAGGCTCATCTATATCCTGAAAGTTTTAGTAAAATCCATTCAGTGGTTCATGAAATATTTTGCTTGGTTAATGACAAAAGTTTAAACTAAGACCATGCACAATCTAATAGAGCTCCGAACATTTGCTGGGGATCAGTCTCAGCTACTACCACACTAAAGTTTTGGTCAGTATCTGTAAAATTGACTGAGTTATAGTTGTTTTTAATGTCACTTGGTTGTAGTAGCCATCTTGAACTGGGTTAAATCAGTTGTATATGTACATCCTGTGATTACTTTCTGCAAGTTTAAAATGTGTTCAGTTGTTTAAGAGAGATTTTGGTAGAAGACACAACAATTGTCTTGGATAGTTCCACCCGGTAAATTCAAACAGGCTGGTGCTAGAGAGGATAGTGTATATTGAACAGAACACTGAAACCACTGGTGAAGCTAAAACAATTGGTGGGAAGGCAGGTTAAAAAAACAGATATTTAATTAAGATCCTGCTTTGAAGTTGGGCATTCAACTCAGTCAAAGCTGTGAAAATAAAGGTCATGCAACAGCACAATCATTTTTTACTCAATCTCAGCCTCATTGTGCACACCCTATCCTTTTTTCCTCTACCCAGCATTCTTTATTCTCTTGTTCCACATCTGCTGCTATGTGCAGTAAGCTTTGTTGTACTTGGTTGAAGTTCCAGGCTCAAAAGATCTCTGAGAGGAGAGCATGGTGCTGTACCTCCCCTGCTGGCAGTGCAGTCTGGTTAAGTATGGCAGACAGCTGTTGGCCCAGAACCTGGACAGCGGCTGAATCGACATTAGCAGCTCTTCCTGGACATGTTTGAAATGGACCAGCTGTAATAAAGTGTGCTGCTTTTAATTTGATTTATGCTCATTTGTGAAAGACCTCCTTGCAGTGTGTGCACTTATATAAGTGCATGTGTGTAAATGAGCAGTAAAAAGTGAAAGTACATTTAGAGCAGAAAAATCTAGTTTAATGTGTTTCTTTGTGTCTATGCACATGGTGGCTCCTTGATTGGTGGGGGTTAATGGAGGAGTAGGTTGCTCTCGAACATCCAGAGAATAGCTCACTGTGAAAATGTTACTTTTCTTTTTTTCTGCCTAAAAAGCACTTTGTGAACGCATGAATAACTGAAAGCATCACATCACATTCCCCAGCACTCTTCTCATGTTTTCCACAATGTATTTAGTTGTGTTGTTGTTTAAAGCCGAATACTCTTATAATGTGAACACATGATAAATAGTTGAGAAGACTTGACAGCAAGCCTTCAGTTTTTCCTAGTCCTGGTAAGGTTTTCAGAGGAACTTGATGACACAACTTAACTTTCCTTTGTGGGTGTTTCTTTAGGGGAATTGTTGTTAAGGATAACATTTATTTTTTAAGTGAAGCACATGTTTGAGCATGCTGGGGTTTTCAAATAAAGGCCCCAAAAAATAAAACATGAACACCATTCTAAAACTGTGTTATGTTGGAAGGTAAGACAAATGAGAATGGGTAGCAGTACATTTCTACTTATTATTTCCTCCTTTGCTTTCCTTCTCCCTCAACTTTAACTAGGTTTAGTGTCATGTAACTACAAAGTTGCCAAGCTAAATCATGGTAATGGCTCTAGAGGTCAGAACTATGAGAACTCCCAAGTGCAGCTGTTTGAGTCAGACCTTGGCACAATACATACATTTGAATGTAGTTTCAAATATTAAGCTTGCTTGTGGTGTGTTGGGCTTGTTTTATAGGGTGCTCTATTGGCTTTATGTTGTATTCAGTTTTGTGTCCCATTTTAGTTTTTCTACATATAATTATTCTTTTTGTTAATAATGACGAAACCCCATCTACGTGGACACGACATACTAAAAAGAAAATGAGATAACATTGTTCACATTGCAGTTTTTCCAACTAGTTTCATGTGTGCAGTTTCTTAAAGATAGCTAGCTCTGGGACTTAATCACTTTGTTTATTTGTTCTCTGTTTTCATCTGTTTCCAGGTTCAACTTTTGTATGAGCTTTTCCTCAGCTGGAGCTCTACATGGGCACGTCTCCAGAAGCATGGCATTTTGCGTCAGACCTCCAGCATCCCAGACCCCCCTGCTGGTGCTGCTCCATCCTCCCCAGTGCGCAGCAGTGCTGGCACCGTGCTCCCTGACACCAGCACCTGTAGCCCCTCTGCAGATTTTGGCTCACCCACGGAGGTTTGTTCTTTCTTGCATAACGACACATTTTGTTTTGTTGGATCAGTGTTCTTAGAAACTGTAAGTCATGCACATCTTTGCATATTCTTGCCACTGATGGTATCATGTAATGAGACTTAATTTACTCTTGAAATAAAATGATTCATGATTTTTAATAATTTTTTTGGCATTCTGTCCTGTGTGCTTTAATATAATATCTGACTCCCTCCACTGCTGCCTTCCAGATTACACAGCACACTTCTTTTAGTCCCTTTCTTCATTACCATTCATTGTATTTTCTTGGTTTTCTGCCTTTGTTGTGCTACGGTGTTTCACTAAGAGATCTAAGAACTTAACCCTGCCAGCTCCTGTCTTCTTTTTCAGCATATACTATGAGTCATGCAGTAACACAGGATATTTAAGCCTTTGTTGTGTACATAATTCCTGGACTGATTTATGATTGTAAGTGCAAACATTGTTTTATTGTTATGAGTAGTTGAGTCAGTTCTAACACATGTGATCTGTCTTACAAAATTGGTTTTGTTTAGGGATAATTTTCAAAGCTGGAAAAATCACATCAGTGTTTGTGTTTTTTACATAACCTTTCACTTAGCCGGAGCAGATACTCTGATAGGATGTGAGCTCTGTGTGATTCGTTTAAGCAGAGGCTTGATTGAGTATAAACCTGTCTTTTAATTTGGGTAAAACAATAACCTTTGTTTATATTTTCCATTTACGTAGACAAAATATTAAACCCAAAGCATAGAGTGAGCAATGTAATGGTGTGGAAATCCAATGGACAAAAAGTCACATTCTGTTTTTTTAGGATGCAGCAGCAAATTACGTTTTTATTCCCAGGAGGTGCTTATCCTGGACTGACTTTGTAAAGCAGAAGGTGTTTTTCACTCAGTGGCTTTAGTACAGTTCTGGGTCATAAGAGACCCTACCGTCTGTAAAAATTCATAAAGTTTTTATGTTCATGTCCAGGAGAAAAAGACCAGATACTAAAACATGTATGTAGAAGATTGCTCGTATGATCAAGTATTAGCAACTAGCTCATTCAATTCAAATTCAGTTCAAAAATACTTTATTAATCCCAAAGGGAAATTAAATAATATGAAATATTCTTGATCATCAGCATTTAGGGAACCCTTAAAACACATTAACCCTCCACCACACAAACACACACACATGCACTCACTCTCTAGTCAAGAAGGGAGGTGAAAAACAGCCTTCATATATATATGTGTGTGTGTTTCATGTGTTACTGTGCATCTGTGTTTGAATTTGATTCTGTACTATCAACATGTGTGTTCTTGCGTCATTTGTGGCCCCAGAAAAGTGGCAGTCCTTCAGATGTACTGAACAACACTGCAGTGGCCCCCTGACAGTCCACTTGTCCCTGTTTACATAAGCACAAACACTGGTAGAAGTGTTTAGTCCTCTGGGAGGCTGGGTGATTGAGCAAGGCTGTAGGAGCTGTAGAAGCTGTTTTGATAAGTCTCAGCAGTAGTGGCAGCAGTCTCCCTCAAACAACCTCACACCCCTATCCCTTTTTCACAATGTGAAAGTAACTGCATATACAAGCTATGATAAAAAATAAATAAATAAATTGGGAAAATATGGAAAGAATCCTGTTCTTTGGCCCCTTCCACTGAAAGAGTTATAGTTCTACATGTGTAAGATAGAAAGCCATTACAATTTAAGATAAATGTTGCCAAAATGCAGAAACAATGTCTCAGAATAATCCCTTTGAAATAACTGTTTCTTTGGGACTTTATTGATTTCTCACACCATTGTGGATAACCACTTTGCAACACTGGTTCAGGTTTGTGAGCATATAATTCATCCACATTAAAACTTTTAAATCCATTTAAAGTGCAGACTTTGAGTATATCATGGAAACACATTTTTGTTTTACTTTTTTCAGCCATTCTGTTGTAGATCTGCTGCTGTGCTTGGGATCATTGTCTTGTTGTATGACCTAATCTGGTTCAATGGAATGTTTTAAAGACAAAAGTATTTTACTTTGGCATGCAAATTATTAAGGTGTTTTGATGATTTAGTGAAATTCTGCTGTTGTGGCTGCCAAAGAAGCCCAGATCATCATCCCTCCTTCACTGTGCTTGACAGATGGTGTCAGGTTTTTATTCTATGCTGTGTTTGCTCTTCACCAAAGGTGGTACTGTGCATTATGTCCAAACATTTATACTTAAGGACTCTGTGCCAGATGTCTTGTGGTTTGTATCTTGAACAGTTTGGTTGCAACATTGCAAACATAAGTCATACTGCTTTTTTTGTCTAAGAGGTTTTTTTATGATTTCTTTGAGCTTCCCACAATGTCATTTCAGGCTGAATTTACTGGAGTGTTTACTCCTGGGATTATTGACAGCTGTTTTGAATGGGTTTTACTTTCCTAAGTTAATGGGCATCAGTGCATTTGATTAGCAGCACCTGACTGCTGCCTACCTTCAAAAAATGCTCGTAAGTCATAAGAGTGGCCTTAGAATTTCATACACAACTCTTACAATTGGAGATAGACCAACTAATTAGACTATATTTGCCACTTTTCAAAAGTCAGCAGTTGTCCATATCTTCATGTACTTACTTAAATACCAAGTCAGAAATTAAAGATGGAGCACCTGCTGCTACATCGAGCTCACTATTTTCCACAGTTTATTTTTATATATACGTGTTTTTAAGTGTACAAGTTCATCTAAAGGTTGTTAAATATGTTTATTTAGGTTAAGCAATTGTTGTTTTACAGTATTTTGTTAAATTAAAAATATATATATCAATAAAAAAAAAACTTGTGTTGTATATCAACCATGGGCTGTCCTGATTTCTAAAGATCGGTAAAGACCAGCGGTCCCCAACCCTGGCCCTCGTGGTCCACTGTCCTGCATGTTTCAGCTGTTTCTCTACTTCAACACACTTGACTGAAATGAATGAGTCATTTTCAGACTACTGCAAAACTTGATGATATTCATAGTATGTAATTCAGTTATTTGAATCAGGTATGTTGAAGCAGGGAAACATCTAAAACATGCAGGACAGTGGGACATGAGGACCAAGGTTGGAGACCTCTGGTATAAGCTATAGGAAAAACTCATATTGGTCAATCTGTACTCACAGTTTGTGTTAGTTTTTGTTAAATAAATAACAATGTGTAATAGATTATGGTGCTGCTCATCTGTGGTTGTACAGACCTAATTTTAAGATCTGAAAAAGGTCAGATTTGATCTGTCATAATTCACTGATACAAAAACGTCAAAGTTAAAAGTGCACATTATTTGCCTTGACAGTATTTGTTAAAGTAGCAGTTAGTTGTTCATCAATGCTGCATTTTGTTCATTTTATAGGGATTTTTTTTTCCATCTGTCTCCATTTTCATGTCCTTTTGTTTACCAAGTTTTTATTAGATTTTACTCATTAACATTTATATTTAACATTTTCCTGAGCCCTAATAGACAAGATCGTACTCTGATTTGCAGTCACCCACATCAGCACTGATCACAAATTTAAAAAAAGGGGGTGTGTCATTGTGATTTTATTTAACACTTTTTTTTTTTAATCTCCCTTGATTCTTTTACAATTTCCAACCTCCCACCTGTCCCTATTCCATGTTTTCTCTTTGCATTCATTTTTTTATGATCAGCCTTTTCCTCCATTTCTCTTTGACACCTCCTGGCCTGCTGTTGTCTTCCAATGTTTGAGTCTTTCTGATGAGGAAAGACAAACGCTGCAGAGAAAATAAACCCGGATCCTCAGCCCGTTTATAGCACAGGGGCCCAGGAATTAAACTGTGTACTTTATAACTTGGCTTGTGGAGGTGTGGGAAAATATTTCCCTCTTAGAATGTGTGTTATTGTTTGGGGCCCCAATCGGGCAGCTTACGAACACGGCAGATCCCACATCCATTGAATCCTCACTTTCATAAGTTCAAGACAATTTTACCTAAAAAAAAAATTAACTCCTTAAATTTGTTGCAAGTCAGTCAATAATTTGTATTGTAGGTACATAAGTCTTTTGTTACTCTGCAACAACAGATTACTTTTTAATACTGATTCTCATTGTATTTTTCCAAAATGTAATTAAATTTCAGACTTTTTTTGAAACCCTTTATTTTTTTCAAATTGGTTTCAGTGTCACAGGCTGAGCATATATAATACAGCTTTTGTGGTTGAGTGTTCCTACTTCATGCTATTTAGAAATGCAAAAATGCCCGTATGACTGTTGGGTGCCCATTATTTTTCTTTCCTCTGACCCTCATAAAATCAGTTTGTATTAAAATGAGTTTCAAATTGACAGCAGCTGCACCTGGTGGGGAAACTGGAGCTGTCGGGTGTCCGATGCCCAAGTGTTAGCACGCGGCAGTGCTCTGTGGTCTGAACTTCCCACAGCGCCAGCGGCTGGCTCCCGTTTCCACGCATGACATTACAGAGTCTAATCCTAATGACTGACCAGAACTGTAAACTAAACAGTCCTAACCACACACACTCATGCATGTACATACACAGACACACAAATACATTTTTGTTTTGACTCCATTTCAGCAATAATTAGTCCCTAAATGCCAGTCGACACTAGGACATCTCTCATTGAGACTGAATGAACTCCATCACTACTGGGTTCGTATTACTCTCTAACAGTCACTATCATTACACACAGACAGCCACACATGTACAAACACAACTACCTTGAGTGATTGTTGTCTTGGAAACACATAACACAGTGACTGAAACTCAAAAAGAACAGTTATTTGTTTTGTAATATATTCAGCATTCAAGTTGATCATTTTAAGGGTATTTTTCCACAAACTTTATTTGAAATAATAGGCAATCATTTAATTCAATTCAGGCCTTTGTTTTCAATCCATTCTTTTACTTTTCCTGAACTGAAATGCTAGTGCATGGAGCACATGCTTTTCATCAGTGTCTAGTGGTCCCCAATCTATTTTTGAATCAGCTTAATCCTTAATTTATTTATATTATTGTCATCCGCTGTTATTGTGCACCGCTTTCAGCCACCCTCAAGTGTGTGATTAAATTAAATTTGCAAATTAGTGTGGGGCCCTCCTCCCTCCCCCAGCTGTGGAAAGGGGACATAGTTTCCTCATCTGGATCCTCTTTAGGACACTGTAATCAGCCCTAGCAGCTGTGGGGTTTCTAATTGAGATGGTTGATAACCTCCTCACCAACCACAGCCAGGCTCAATAAGCATGACACAATCTGTCATTACCACACTGCCATGGGAGAAGCTGTGGAAAAAGTGAAACCCTGCAGTGCCAAAGCTGCAAACGGTCAGAGTGTTTGTTTGCAGGCTTTTTACTTTACGAGTCAGCCACATAGATGCATGTTAAAAAGCAGATGTACCAGGAAGAGAGCAAAAGAGATAAAAAATGTCTCCAGTGTTGTCAAAGGCTTGCCAAACAAACCCTCAGCAATGAGTTTAGAGCTCACAGAAGGCAGTCTGTTTCACCGCATCCTGCTTGCTTTTCCACTTCACCCCCTCACATCTGCCCCCACTCTGGTCTTCACTTCCCATTCTATCCCAGGATCCAAGACGTGTGTGTCCTGCTGAACTTGAGTGAAAGGCCATGTGAGTGCTGGTGGCTCAGATTGGGGTTAACACAGCTTTGCACCATGCCCCCCACAACCACCTTCACCCCCTGCAGTGCTCTGTTTTGTGTGGAGCTCTGCTCACCAGACACTGATGTCATCTGTGCACTGAAAGGCTCAGTTGTTGGTTGTTGCTTTGTTATGGCTACATGCTCAGCAACAACACACATTCACCAAACACATGGTTGGGCACCCTCAATTATTTAGTCAGCTGCAACACAAACAATTTTTAAGACATTTTTTGTTTTACTCAAGTGTAGGTTCTCATAAAAGTTGTCCTTTGCTCCATCTAGTTTATTTCTGTAAATGACTATAGTCTCATAATGATTCATTACATTTTTTTCTCTGCTCTTCATTCTATGTTTACTGAAATAATTAAAATGCTGTATAATTTTTTTTCAGTTTCTGCGATCCTCAGGCTTTTGGTATAGGCAATTTTGTGGCTTGTTACCATTTTACCTCACTCCTTAAACAAATGCTGTCTTGATATTTTAGGGGGATTCGGTACCTGCTGGAGATGATGGTCCATTCATTGACACAGTGACTCTGGAGCAAAAAACTA
Source organism: Kryptolebias marmoratus (assembly GCF_001649575.2). Taxonomy (NCBI): domain Eukaryota; kingdom Metazoa; phylum Chordata; class Actinopteri; order Cyprinodontiformes; family Rivulidae; genus Kryptolebias; species Kryptolebias marmoratus. The sequence goes on from NC_051445.1 coordinate 25,469,930, forward strand.
GCAGCATCGAGGGAACCAGTGGGAAAGTCAGCGTCTGGATGCAGTGGATGCTACCAAAGGTCACAGTTCAACTGTTCGCTCCCGACCCGACTGCAAGAAAGACAGGTTCTGAAACATTATTCTTCTTCATTTATGCTTAAAGAGCATTTATCATTATTTGTGCACATTTTTGCTTTTAAATTGTGTTAGAGTCAAAGCTCATGTTAGTAATATTCATTTACATGTCTACAGTTGAGAAATGTGTAAAGATGTGAAAAACGAGCTGATCATGCAGGCAAAAGTTGCCAAAAAGGGATGACTTTAGGTGAAGTACCCCAAAACACAGCATCGATGAGGCACTGGCCACAAAAGACAAAAGTAGGGATAGTGAACTGTCCAGATGTGGCCTCTTATGATGAAGCCTAATATGAGCAAAGTCCCAATGTTGCTGCTCTCACATAATTTTCTGTTTACATTTTTCTTTTCTTTTCTTTTTTTCCCCTTCTTTTATCTATCTCCGTAAAACTTTGGCAAACCGTGGAGCCCAAAAAAGCAGTCAAGGAACATAAACCCTACCATTCGTCTCTACACTGTCCCCATGTAGATAAGAGGCATTTCTCAGGACTTGGCACCACAAAATCGCAATATTCTCACTTTTCTTCACATGGATATGAGGGTTTTTATTCTTTCTTACACTCGCCTTTGTGTTTTGTGGCTCTCCGCCCTCCTGAGCTAAAGCAGCAGCTCATCCCAGTTGTTGTGTCCTTGCCTGCAGCCTGAGTAGCCTTCATCAGTGGTTTAGAGGAAGCTGAGCTGCATCTTTTAGGGGGGAAGTACAGGTCCTCACTCCTCCGTCCCATACTGTTGCTTCTTTAAACAGCGACACATCGATTTGTCTTGTTCTCATCAGAACAGTCTTTTCTGTCCTCTTGAAACGTCATCATTTCATATATGGTAGTGCAGATTCTGTCCCCAAAGACTCCGAATGTATCAGAAAATTGCATCTAAAAATTACTCATCTGCTCTATAAGTTAAAAGATTGACTGTGATTAATTCATTTGAGTACTTCAAAGCACTTTGTAGGTTTTCTGGTAACAAAATGTGATGTTAAAAATGTTCTTCAATTACAGTTTTTTGTGTTTTTTTTTTATTGTATTCAGTAGTTTTATATTAAAGTTTAAATATGTTAAGTTTACAGTGTTTATGCTTTTAACATGTATTGAATTTACATTTACATCTAGTCCAAGCTGACAAAGGTTGCAGCAAAAGTGAAAAGCATAAGATGAATAACATGGATGGTGTTGAAATAAAAAAGACTTGTATATTTTATAAGGAAAATAGAAGAAACTTTCTGACATTTGTTTGGGACAGATTTACCAGTTTGCAGTGTGAACGAAGGCTGAACACCTTTTTTTACCATCTTGCTTTATCAACACCTAGTGATTTCCTTGGCTTTTTTTCAGTGAATTGTTAAACACTTGGAATGAGAAAGAAGTTGGGATGAAGGAAAAAGGTAAATAAATGGGTGATGAATCTTAAGCAAAGTACCTCTAGACCCTTAAAGATTTACTGAGTGATGAAAGACTAGATTTACCTTTAATTGGTGACTGTAAGATTTAGCATCTGCCAACCAGATCACACAGCTTAAGGTCTTTACGAGTGGAAGTGAAATGATTTACTCAGACACCTCTAAACAGGAAGTTCTTTAAATATGAGCTTAATACCTGCCATCTGAGTTTGGATATGAGCTTAAAATTATATTTTTTGTGTATAAATCTTTTAAATTATGTTAGAAATAAAAACTGTGGGAATGCTATTTATTTCATACTGAATGTCACAAATGTATTTCTGAAGATAAGTAACACAACACAAGAAGGTAATATGCTGTGATTTAATGTAAAGAAAATCCTACTTTTAGGCATATAAAATAAATGTTTTACAAACATCAGAAATAGATCTTTGATTCTGATTGTCAGTGGAAGAATAAATGTAACATTGCTGACATCGGTCTCCAAAGGCTCCACTTCAGGCACAAATCAGTGGAAACACTTTGTTTTGAGATGAACCATTTCAAGAAGAGATTATGGGTTTAGAAAACTCATTCATCAGTATCAGCACTATGTTGGAGGCTTTGACTTTCTGGAAGAAACAACTTCAGAGAATAGTTATTCCACTCAGTTTCCTCAATAAATTTAAAAAAGTTATTTTTTTCATTATTAATAATCTGGTGGGGAACTCAACATTTTTTAGTCACCACAAGGCAAGATTATGACAACAACCATAGTTTCACATGCACTGAGCCCATTTTCCCAAGCTAGCCTGTGATTGTGGGACTTTCTCAGTGGAAACAATGAGACCCAAGTTTTAAAACTCATAGGCTCATTTCAGTACAAAGTAAATCAGTCCTATGAAACTTACTCACTCTGCCTGCAGTGGCTGGATACATTTGCACACAGAGGCACACACAAAACTTTAAGAAAATACACAAGACTAAGATTGGTTTTTATTATCGATCGTACAAAATCTTCGTCTTTCCCAATCACAGCTAATTATTTTGAACCATCTATGTATATTATATTCACCAGAGAAAATGTGCTGCCTCAAATATCAAGATAATATTGAAATGTAGGTGGGCATATTTGAACAATCTTTAGTTGTTAATATCATTGTCATTACCTGTACACAGACCTAAATTCTAACTAACCTAAGAAACATTTTAGTCTAAAGTAAAACTTGAAACTTAATGCTGTCCAGGATTTTACCACAGCAACCAGATCAAGCTCAGAGTTGACACCTGAAGTGGGTCTCTCCCTGTGCTTCTCAACTAAAATGAAATTCACTCGCACACAGGTGAAAAGCTCTGGAAAAGTTCAAGTTCATCTCAAATGCCTGTTTGTGTTACTACGCAAATATAGTATATATGCTGCTTTTCTGTTTTTTTGGCCCTCCAGTTTACTTCCACCTCTTAGTTTGTAAAACATGTTGAACTCTGTTTTTTGCATGTCTTTCAGAAATCTGTGTCTTGAGTGAACTGGAAGACCTGAGTGCTTCTGTCGATGTCCAGGATGTCTATACAAAGATTAAATGTAAAGTTGGCAGCTTCAACATTGACCACTATCGTTGCAGGTACAAGTGCATCTTAAATACATAAAGGCTTGTGCATGCATTGTCAATATAAAAAAAGTTTTTATGTATCTTTTAGTTTTACTTTTATTTTGGACAGTATAAATGTATGTGGTTATAGACACTTTTTTTTTAATCCATCCCTTCACCCTGCTGCCCCCATGCATATGCTCTTGCAATCCAAAAGCCCACACAGACCAACATTTTGTCTGTTTTCCTCTCTTCTCATGTATGTTTTGGTATCACTTTTGCATTTACAAAAATATTATTACATTTTAAGAGAAGGAAAACCACAAATGTTTCCCTACCACACCCCTAATAAGTTCCAGTAAAAACGGGAACATTTAGTTTTAAGTTCTGAAAATATTCAAAGATTTTATTTTTTTACATATCTAATTCAAATTATGTTCTTATAAGAGTGTCTTTATTTTAATGTATATTTTTTTCTGAATTTCTTTCTCTTTGCTTTTATCACATTCCTTCAGCCTGGAGTCAGCAGCTCAATATGTGCTGTGTGTGTGCCTGAAGTTTTATTCTGCAGGGAAAAGATAACTTAGCAGGAGGCAATTCCCCCTGTCTACATCTGAGGAGATAATGAAGCAGCAATCGCAGCAATCAATGGTGCAGCATGCTGCATCCAACCTTTTATTTGTGTGTGTGTGTGTGTGTTCAGGTTTATATGCTTAAGTGCCTGTGTTTATTTATTTATTTATTTTTCCAAGCATCTCATGCTCAAGTCAAGCCAGAGACCAGGACAGAGTTGGACCTTAACGAGCCCTTTTGACTTTTGAGCCCTATTATAACCAAGCAATGCTCTCACAGCTAACATGATAATAGTTATTGATTTTGATTTGGCAGGTTTTAAAATCCCTTTAGATGGATTGTAGGCATGTCAGTAAAGGTCAGAGAGGTGTAGATGTGATGGTCTTGGCTTTGAACCTGACTGTCTAACAGGCATCTCACAGACCTCCCTGTTTTTGTATAGCTAGGTAATTTATAATTTTGTCAGGCCACATATGTTTTGTGCAGAATATCAACCTAAGCCAGGATAATGTCAGCAGTTAGACATGTTCAGAGCGTGTAGATGCTGTGGGTCATTATGTCATTCTGTGCTGTTCTCCACAGGTGTGTGTCCAATTGCTTCTGAGACAGTGCCAGCCCTAATCTCTATACAAGACCTCTATGCCTTCTTAAGTACATAATTAGTCAATTTTCTAATTTCTTGGTTATTTCAGTGTAACATAGTCTCAACATACTTTTACCAAGCACAGTTCTGGCAAGCAGAAGCAATTTGTGATCCAAGCCAGGTTACACTCGTGGTTGTTCAGGAGACAGTGGAGGATCTCTGGGCTTCTGGCCCACTCTAATCTCCATCATTCACACATACAAGAGCCCACAGTGAGTGGAGTCGATATTAATCATTCTGAATAGATAATTGCTTGGTATTTCATCACCCAGCCCAGGTTATTTGTGTACAAAGGGTCAGATTAGATCAAACTTGACAGAGAAAATGTCTCGCCTAGCCTTAGTTATGTGACTGCTGGAAAATGAATTGACTATTACATAGGGCAAGCAAATAAGGGAGGTAAATACCTAATTGCATCCCTGATTTTATCAGAATATGATAGGAACAAGAAAGGTTGAGATAGAGAAGACAAATGACAGAGGACATCCACAGGGAATACAAAATAGACAAACCCTCAGAGCAGAGGATGGTATTTAAAGGGGAACATAAAAACAAAAAGGTAAAGGGGTGACTTAAGTATTAAATATTGTTGAGACATTTCCTGTCTTGTGGGTACTTCAAAGGATTACTTTCCGTCATTATTTTAGCCATGTTTTCTTAAGCAACGGTGTTCATTCAACTAAACTATTACACAAAAATGCCCTCTGAGCAAGAGAAGAGACACTTCACCCTTATGCGCTCCCAACAGCTCATACAAATTGAAGCTGATGTTTTGCAGCTGTTCCTCAGACAGATGAGAGGCACTGATAACTGGTTGGGAGTACAAGGAGAAAACTGAAATGAAGACCCTATGTGTTAGTCAACTTTACAAATGTAAGTGAGGATATAATAAAGGTTTAAGGAGATTATTAAGGTACAGTTTAAGAAGAACAGACAGAAAAACAAACAGGTGTACCCTAACAAGGTTACCATGCTAAAAATGCTGTGTCACACTAATTCACAAATTGTGCTGTTAATTGAGACTCGTAATTGTCATATCTCTCACCAATTTTATTTCCTCAGTTTCTGCCTACATGTATTCCTTTCTTTTCGAGGTTTTCATTAGTTGAAGTGTATAATTTTACACTGACAAATTCTATTCATTGGTGAATTGCATTCAAGCATTCACTGTAAATCTTTCAGGGCTGGAAATCCCATAAAGTTTAATTGGACTGTGCAATGTTTAGTGAAACTTCAACACCCAATCTCAGTCCCTACAGTTCTCAGTTAGCATCTTATATGTTAAAAGGATAGTTCAGTCATCTTTGAATTAGTGTATCTGAGTAAGTAGTTATCAGTAGTTAGTGCTTTATCAGCTGTTACATTAGTTATTGTACGAAGTATTGCAAAAGAGGCAAAGGGTTTTGTCCAGGCTAGGCTAATGGCTAGCAAAACGAGTGCCAGATTTTGATTGATTTTCAGGCTTATAAAACAAATATTTTTCGAAAAAGACATACTGGTGTGAAAGAATGCTACATTGGCTAATATTAAACCTCTACACGTATAATTTGTTGCCATTTTGTCAACCAAACATTTGTGTTACTATGCAAATGTAGTATGTGTGCAGGGCATACTGTGGACGCAGATGGTCCTGAGGCTGCTAAATGTGTCAGGCTGCCAGGAGATGATCCAAGTTTCCAATTGGCCACCAATTATAGTATTTAGGTGTTTTAGTTATTTCAATATAAAGCATTTTTTTAACTAATAAAAAAATCAGAAGAATCCATGCTAAATATGACCAGACTTTCACGTTTCAGGTGTTCATTTCTGGTTTGACAGAGGGTGGTAGAACCTTTCTGTCAGCACTGAAAATCAGACCCCTGGCAGCTTTTCTCTTTTTTCTGGCATGCATACCCATTCCTATTCCCTTTCTGTGAATGGGAAGAATTGTTGCTGTAGGTTGGTGGTTACAGCTCCAACTAAGACCATCTCATTTCAAGCGTTTTAGCACTGCTGGATTCATGCTCCCAAAGAGGTGAAGAAATTGTCTCTCGCTGACATTACATGTCAAAAATCATGTCATGTTGTTTTCACATGATCTCTGAGAGTCTGTTCCAAGGAGAACTTTTTCTCTCAGGGGTATGCATCAACTACTGTGATTTGGTCAGAGTTTTGTTTTAGGTGTGTTTATGCAGAAAAATGGATGAGCTGCAATGGTGTCATTTTGCTTCCACTGAGGAGCAGCTGTGCCAAGCCATCTTTACAACTGTTACAGCAACTTTTTAACTTATAAAGATAGTCAAAGAAGGAGATATTACAGTTATTGTTCATGGAGGAGACAGTGCTGAGACGCAGGCGACTCTCTGTGGCTGTGCTGGCTGGGAGGGAGTACAACTTAGCTGGGCAGTGTAAGGGATGATTTCTACATTTGCTTGTTGTTGCACACTGTCTGTCAGAAACTGTGGCAGTTTCTTTGGTACAAATTTGCAAATGCCAAATGACGTTTACCATCTCAATTTGTATAATGACAATGGCTGGTCACAGTAAGGGAAGAAAAAATCCGTACAGGGACAGATGAATGAAGACTCCATTGGCAAAAAAAAATTGTTCCGGCGCTGTGCAGAGGAGGAAGGGGCTTCCCAGGAGTTCTGTACTGCAGTTTCTTATAGAGTACAAAATGTCCATGTGACAAAGAACATCTCACAACCATTTGAATGAGAGCAGATATCTTATGAATCCAGCTTTACTCTCAGCAGCTGTGTGTGAAATGTCACTATTATGGAAGGCTGATGTTAACAGCTTCACATGGCTTGTTTTGTCAGATTTCCCTGATAGTGTATTTTCACAATAGGGTGTCACAGGGTACTAATCTGAATGATTGGGAGGCTATGTGCAGTGGCATTGTATTGAGAAGGGTCTGGACATTCACACAATTCAAACTTCCTTCTTTCCTACAATCAATCAATCAACATTTATTTAAAGAGCAGCGTTTTCTACAAGCTGAAGGTGTCTGATGGAGGGTTGAGAGATTCCAACATACAAAGCATTGCAGTAGACGAGCCTTGAGCTGATAGGAACATGAATGGCCTTTTCCAGGTCAGGACGATTTAAAAAAGGTTTAACCTTGGTTAAAAGATGTAACTGATAAAAGCTGGCCTTGACTACAGAAACTATATGTTTATCAAACTTCAAGTCCTTGTCAAAAGTCACCCCAAGTTTTTAACTGTGTCTGAACTTGGATGTAAGAGCACCAAAGTTACAAAGAGCAAAGTCACTGAAAAAGATGCACTCAGTCTTACCTTAATTTAAAAACAAAAACATATATTGAAGCCACTGCTTAATGTTGGTAATACAAAGGATTAAAGAAGTTTGAAGATTAGTACTTCTAGGCTTTGTGGGCAAATAAATCTTTAAGTCGTCCACATAAAAGTGAAAAGAATGGTAAATGGCTTGTACTTGTATAACGCTCTATCTAGTCCAAGGACCCCAAAGCGCTTCACACTACAGTCATTCACCCATTCATCCTCACATTCATCCACTGATGGTGGTGAGCTACATTGTAGCCACAGCTGCCCTGGGGCGGGCTGACAGAAGTGAGGCTGCCATCACACCAGCACCACCGAGCCCTCTGACCACCACCAGGCAAGGCAGGTGAAGTGTTTTGACCAAGGACACAACGGCTGAGACAGATGGAGCAGGGTTCTAACCAGCAACCCTCCAGTTACAGGATGAACCCCTACCTCCTGAGCCACTATAACCCAAAGAAAAAGAAAAGTGGTGTGGCCATAACTGATCTTATCCCTAAAGTAGGGCTGAATAATAAATACCAATATACAAAATACCAATACTGCAAATTCATCCATCCATTTTCTATACCTGCTTTGCTTTGGCCAAAGTTGCAGGGAGATGGTGCCTATAGTCAATGGGCATGAGGCAATTTATTTGGTCATTATAAAGTATAGTGGTAGGTTTTGTTGTCTGAATATTTTTGGGTGTGACTTTAGTCATGGTGTAATATGGCATTTGCTTTTTATTACCTCACCTTGTAATTGTTTGGTTTTCTAAATAATTGAACTGAAAAGTTATGTATCTTATTACTATATACTGCCATGACAACAAAATTATTTTTTAATTTCTTTTTTAAAAAGTGTTTGTCAGGCTGCATCTCACTGAACAAAGTGCAATGTTGTACCTATTCTCTGCTCTGAAATGATTTTGTTTGCCCCTGGTACAGCAGCACTTAATGTCCCAGATGCCCATTTTAAGTTTGCGTGTCTCTCTAGGCCAGGGCAAGGATGCCACTCTGGTCACTATGAAGGACTCATTCTGCATTGCAAGGAGACAGCTGTGGTGAGGTTCTTCTGTGTCCCAGAGCAGCAATGATGACCTTCGACCTTTTATATACTGTTCCTTGCCTCACTACTGCTCCCATTTAAGGTCCCCCATCTATTCTGGTACTGGACAGACAGGAGAAACTCTCATTGTGTTTGATTCTAATTCAAAGTGTGAACAAGTTTTACATATTGCACATCTTAAAATCATAAATACAAAATAAAATGGTAAATCCAAAAATTTGGCCTTGTTTACAACACAACACTGACCTGTCTCTCCAGTAACATGTTAACTCAATACTCAAGCCAATGAAATTTGGTCGCTGCCGATCTTTTCAGTATGTGTGTTGGAGCCTAACGTTGGCCTCCATTCTATTGTTGATGAAATCTTATTTCATGATGGTCTTATACTGGCAACCGAAGAAAACAACACAAGTTATTGGCGCATTTTATTCAAGCAGTAAAGTATGGAAGCTAAAAAATTGACTAAAGTATAAAGGGCTTTTATTTTTATTTTTTCAACATTTACAGTACTTTAAAGTTCAAGGGAAATTTTAAAACATTCTTTAGTTATTTCAAATATGGCTAGTACTTCAGTGCCGCACTTGATATGTACTATAAGACCATTCCTGTGTTTTAGCTGATTCAACCTGGTTCAGCTCTCTGTGGGTATAATCAGTTGGCTCTTCATCTAATTTTAACTGACAATTTGAACAGTTTCATGCTCATCTGGCTTTTCATTTTATTTCCTTATTTATTTTCCTGTCTTGTTCTGAATGCATACATCAGTCTTTCCTGTCCCTTCATTGTGAAATTTACAGTCTTTTCTTGCTTCTACTTTTCTCTCTTATCACCTTCCCTCTCCTCACCTCCAGTATGGAGGAGGGTGGTCGGAGCTCGGGCAGCTGTCGAGGAGTGGTCCTCTCTTGCACTGACAAGCTGAACAGACGCACTGTGTTGGTTCGACCCGTCAGCAAGCAAGAATCTTTTAGCCACTTCTCTGGCTTTTTCCCTCCTGTAAGAATCCAGCTCCTCTTTATTTTTGTTGACTGTTTAACATCCATCAACAGTGGCTTAAGAGGTCTGTCTGCAACACTCAGACATTTTAAAAGATGGATCATTTTAACAGTTTTACAGATTCTTTTGAAGGTTTGGATTTCTTAACCAGTGACATACACATTTGTGTATAGTCATTTATGAAAATGTTATCCATACTGTTCTAAAATAAATTATTCTCCTGCCGTTTATTTAATATATTTTATTCCTAAAGAGTTTATTCTAAGTATTTTTTTCTTTGGTATGTAATGGACATTTTAAATAGTCACACAAAAAGTCAAGAAATGGAAATAAGTAGCAAAGTCTTATAAACAGCTTCTAAGTCCACTGTTACTGGATGTTTCTACAGTTTTACTCTGATGTTTTAAATCAATCCACCTGTCTTCAAATCAGAACCATTGCATTAAAATTTATTGTAGTTATTTGGCTTCTGATTTTTTATACCTTGCATCTATTTAGTAAATCAGTCATATTGAATTTAAAAAACAAAACAAAACAAGAAACAATGTTCTAGGAGTTTACAAGAATTGATGGGTTTCATGAAATGGACTGATTTGCTTATTCTTCCTTAATTACTAGACAAAAGATTAAATTTGCTTTAATAGCCTGATTTGTTAGTAGCTTCAGCTTGGCTTGCTACAGTCTGTTTTGTTGGGTTGAGGTCAAGCCTTTTTCCTAAAACAAAAGCATCAAACTGAAAACTGAGATTCTAAACGTTAAACATGTAACATGTATTTTCTAAAATCCTTCTTGAATTCATTCACTGTCTAGAAATGTGACCTTATGTAAAAAAAAAAAAGAGAAAGGCTTGATCCTCACCTAAGAAATTGAGCCAAAATAACTCAAAATAATTATTTGACTTGTATTACTTTGTGTGATGACATCCTTCACATTATTCTGATTTGTCCTGTTTCACATCAGACGGCAGCTAAAGTACTGGAGGGTTCTCATCAGCAGCATGGCTTCCTGTCAATAACGTACACACAGGCTGTCACCAAAAACGTTCGTCACAAACTCACCACTCGGCCTGAGCGTCCATCACGTAGCAGTGTTACCATGGCAAGCCAGAGGATCACTGCTGATCCCCTGGCAGACAGCTCGCCTCAGTACCTGAGAGAGATCCTACTGACTGCCCAGCCCTTCGATGTGGTTTTATTTTGTCCCTTACTGACCACTGTAGCAGGGGTGTTTCAGGTAAAAAAAAAAAAAAAGTTATTCATTACAGAATATTAGAATATTTTTGTGCTTGATTAATACATGTGAATGTTGAAAACTGTGATTTCAGATCCATTATTCAGGCATTCAGATAACATAGACATATTCTCATATAGAATAAAATGAAAAGCTGTAAGATTTTTAAAACAGTGCTTTAATGTATAAAATGTGTTGTACTGAACCAGTTTACTGCTTGGAATGCTACTCAATAGTGAGCACTGATTTATTTTTATGTTGTTGTGGTACCCATTTTTTTAACAAGCAACAAAATCCACAAAACTGTGATCTTTTGATTATTTCTAAATTTGACTTTGTTTTTCTAGACAACAGTGCCACGGCGCTACAGAGAACGTGGAAAATCAGCAGGTCAGCCAATGAGGAGCCACACTCTAACGTCAAGATGTTTGCCTCTAATTTACATCAACACCAGTGTGATCAGGGTCTTCTGCCATGGAGGACAGGACAGACAGACACTGTCAGGTGAGACAGTTTTTTTTTTAATTCAAACTATCTAAACAATAGGACAGTAGGAATGCGTGAGCCAGTTTTATATTTAAATGTATAAAAAATATAACCTTAAAATGTTTGATTTAAATGTTCTAATGTGTGCTCATAGATTCCAATAAGAAAGAAGACACGCTGGTGCTAAAGCTGGGTTCCCTCAGCATGGCTCCTCAGGCTGATAACCCACTGACCCGGACTGTGCTGCGAAAAGATATCTACCAGTAAGACAAACTCCCTTCTTACCCATATTGCTTCATCAAAATTAGGTTTTTGTGATGAATAGAAATTGGGTGTTTCAAATACACTGTTTAAAACACCAGTGATTGTTTTTACATGCATTTACAGCACTGAGGTGTACAAGATATATTATCAAGTCTAACTCCTTTTACATAGTTCAGCTGCTGTCTCTGACATCTTTCCTGTTATCAAATCAGAGCACTCTCAAACAGCTTTATCATGTTTTCCTTTGAAATCACACCCACAACACCGGCAGTAATAAAATTCAACAGTGTGTCATGTTTCTTTTAAGGTGGCACAAAAAACAGCCATTTATTCATGCTGTTTTTTTGTTTTTTTTATACATATTTCATCATGTATTCTCTGGGGATGTTTGCCATCTCTTGGTGCTGTTAAGATGCAATGGATAGTAGCACCTCTTAGTGGTATAACTGCTCCTATAGTGACAGAGAGCAATGAGTGACACTGTGGGGGTCCAGCAGGCCCTCCAGCTGAAACCCAAGACTGTTGACACAACCTCTCACCCCCCAGTGCTGTGTGGATCAAAGCTGTAGGGCAGGGAAAATCTGCACTTTAGAGGAAAATAGTTCAGCACAAAACACATTTTCCTGCTATAGGCAGCAAGAATCTGGATTGTGTCATAGCTCCCTCAAAACCACAGCCCCACAGAGCGTATGCGTGTGTGAAAGAAAGCGCAGTTGGGCAGATATGAAGCTGGCAAACACATGTAATGACGGAGATAAAAGTGGTGCCTAATGCTTTGTGCAGCTGCAAGTGAAGTGGAGAAAAAGAAAAGTCGACAGAAAAGAGCAGAGGAGGGACCACTTAAATCTTCCTTGCTCTGTGCAGCAGTGTGTGTGATATGAAGGGTTCTTGCACTGAACATGAATGCAGAGAGCGTCTGATTTGTTGGTGTTTAGGACGGTCTGAAATGCCACAATGTTCAACATTATCCAGATTTCTCTAGGAGAACCTAAACTCTCCGCACTAAAGTGTTGCTCACTTTTTGATTTTCTTTTTTTTTTGACAATATATTATCAGTATCCATAGTTCTAGTCTGAAGGAAATGTTGAATTGTTTTGTTTTTATTCCCCACTACTCTAGATTCTCACTGGGCTGAAATATCTGCTGTTCATCATCCTCCAGCGAAAGCAATCCTGTTTTTGACCCGTGTTAGTGTGTCTGTAGTATTAGTGAAATATTTCAGGAACTGCTTTGAGCGCTACACATTGCATTACATTTTTGCTTAAAACTTTGGCATTAAATATTTGCCTCACCCCTTTTTGTCTGTTAACAAAATATGTCATGGACTACTGGATAGGGATATTGCATTCAGAAAGTAATAATTGGATCCACATGTATAACTGATTAACTTCAGGATTCAATACAATTCAAGATAGACACTGCAGCTAATTGACCTAAGCCAACACAAAAATGCCTATAGCTCAGTCAGTTTTATAGATATTGAGCTAAATTTGGTGTGGTGGTAACTAAGAGTCATCCTCAACATATACTTCCAGCTCTAACAGATCAGCTGAGATCTCAAAGTATTGCATAAGATTACACGTAAACTGCTAGGGCTCTGTCCTTCTCAAGATGCTTTTAGTTAAAAAAGGCAGCGGGACATATGCATTCCTTCAAGGAATTCAAAATCTTAAATTTTGATATAGATGAGTACAGCTAATGGCTTTAGAAACTCTTTCTTCATGGAAACTGTCAGATTTTTGAAGCTGACATACCAGCTATCTTGTTATCTTGTCAGATGATTAATGATGAAGCTGTGGGCATGGAAAATAACCTGGAGATTTTCTCAGACTTTTGCCCCAAAAACCAGTAAGACCATCCATGTAATTTCAACCATACTGCCCAACAGTGTTCAGCTTGTGGTAGTTAAAGGACTTGCAGCTTTGTGGATGTGGTGCCCACATCTGCTTACACATAGATTGCATCTCAAAATGCCCCACCCTGGTCTAAAAAGACACACATTACCATGTAGCGCTCTGTACGCACATCAACCTATAATATGCTCTTTCAAACTCAATCACTTTCCTGTACCTAGTCATGTATTCACACCCATGCGTTAAATGCACAGAAATATAAGCTGCAAGCTTGTCTTGTGTGCACAAACACACTGACACTTAGTCACTCATGTAACCTCTCCATACAGAAGCCAACAGTCACCACTTCCCTCTCTGCAGCGAAACCCAGGAATTATGTTACACCACTATCTGTGTTCATCTTTCCATTCCTAACCAGGCATTATCCTCACCATCTTCCCTGTTCACATCTGCCCTCCAATTTAGGATGATCACACTTCTGAATCATTTGATGGATAACCCTGTGATCAGAAACTTGTTAACATATCATTGCCACGCTCAGTTTTGGGCTTTATCTAAGCTGAATTCTACTGTGTATGCTCCCGCAGGTTGCATATAGAAAGTCATAGGGAGAGTCTGTAATCAAGCAAACCAATGTGTGTTTACAGTCTATAACCAACTGTGGCTGTAGCAAGAAATATGGCTGAGTCCCAGTAGCCATTTGCTGCAGTTCTGTTTAAAGTCCACCGCTAATTACATCTGTTGTTATAATTAAATGACTCATCTAAGCAGCTATGCTTTTATTGTCTACTGTTCATAAAATGATTGCTTCACAACGTCTGAAACCAAGATTTACTGTCATGCCACCCTCAGAGACAAGATGTGAGAAGATAGAAAAAGGCTAAATAGCAGGCATATGTAAAGATTTTGATGGAGCATGCTGGGATAGCTAACACTAACGCTGTTTCTGAAACTTTTAAATCTCCTCACCTTCCATTTCAGGCGAGCCATGATCAGGATAAGATGTGTTTTTTATCATTAGAAGTAAACAGATTTGATCAAAAAACGAAAACTAATTTATTTGACTGTAATTCTGCATAGCTGGGTTGATTTCCACCACCAAATGAATTCTGCAACAATTAACATGGTTTTGTTTAGCAATGAGGGGTAAAATTTTGATTTTGGAGAGGATAGTGCCCTAGCAGTTTGCACAGTGACCAGAAGTTATGCTAAAGCTACAGGATTCCTCTTTCTCCCTCTTTATCTTCAGCTACAAGGCCGCTGTCAATTTACACAGCTGAAATCATTTTTCCTGTCTTGAAAAAGCTTCTTTTTTCCCTCCAAGTACATGAGCAGCAGCTCGGGGAATGTCCAGCATTCACTCAGTTCTAACTTTCTTGTGGTTTGGGCCTCTTTAAAATCTTACATCTTTACTCTCCACTTCCATTCTTTCTCCCCCTCTCATCTTTTTTTCACATTTTTATTCTTTTTTGCACTCATTGAACACTTAGTTGAAAGCTTCTTCTATGCCAACATATATGAGAACTGCTCTTACAAAAAGTCTTTGAAGGCTTTGTGACAGTCGTATGAATATGTTTGACTTTCTTTGTGTGAGAGTTATTACAGTCATTCAAAACTGCCTTGAAAAAAACTAAATATAACTTAACATTATTTAGTGATAGGACTTCACCAGTTTAGGTCAAAAATACTGAAAGTAATAAATGTTTCTGTGTCTTTATCAAATATTGTTCAAACTACTTGTTCCTTTAAAAATATTTTCAAGAATTTGATCAATAATTTGTTAAATAAAAAAATAAAATGTTATAATATTTAAATATGTATGATCCCCGGCTTTAAAACATTGATTCCTTGAGAATTTGTGATACAGGAGGAGTTTGAATTTATAAAATCTTTGGACTAATTAGTGGCAGAAACAAGTGCAAATTTTCAATATTTAAAAGCAATTCTTAAACCTATGTAAATTAAAAACTGTCCTGTGTTTAAACAGTAAACAATTGTCTTTAGTCCATTTTCTGTATTTGTCCTTCCTGTGTGCCTGCATGGGTTGCACATGTTTCTAAATGTGCGTTTGTGTCTAATAATATCCTGCACATTTCCCGACATCCCCACACCTAGATGACACAGCTTTAGATTCCATCACATACTCATTTGCGTCTTTNGGGAGAGACCAAGACGCAAAACATCCCGCTGCCACAAAATATGGTTGTTGTTTTCTGTTTTGATCGGTGCACAAACTCATGTTTCTATAGTAACGGATGAAAAGGCTGTGGTGTCAGCAGTGACAACCATCTCTTCAAAAAGATTTGGCTGGATTAATGCATTCTCGTCATTTTGCTCACACTATAAGTCATTTAAAGTACACATTTCTATTGCAGAACAAATTTCGTACTGTTTACCACACATACTCAATTTTTTATATTTATATTTTAACTCTTGAGGCACTATTTATTTTTTTAATTCATTTTATGACCCACATTAACATTATTAAAATTTATTTTACTACTCCCAGTGTTTTGTTTGCTTGTCTTTCTCCTCTTTCACTCTACTCTTCTAGACAAGGTTTGGAAAAGTGACAAGTAAACACACAAATGTCCAGGGAATTAGTTCAGAACTAAAATTTTCTTTCAGTTTTCAAGTTCAAGTGGATTTTATTGTCATTTCAGCCATATACAGTGTATACAGTACACTGTGAAACAAAAAAATGTTCCTCAGCCCCAGTGCTCAGTGTGGGAGTGCTGGAGGTGTATCTGCCAATCCGGACTGGCTGAGGTCTCTCAGTCAAGAAATCTGCATCTAGTTGCAGAGGGAGGTGTTCAGGCCCAGTCAGTTCTCTTTCCGACCAGATGCTGAGTGTGAATGTGTTAAATGCTGAACTGAAGTCCTTGAACAGCATTCAAACACGTGTCCTTGTTGTACAGGTGGGTAAGTGTCAGATGGAGGGTTGTAGCGATGGCATAATCTGTTGAAGTTATTACTTAAGTTGATCTTATTTTTTTATATATATTTTGTTTTGCACTTGCCTTTTGCTGTTGTTCATACATTCAAATATGGAGGAAATTGCTACATTGATCTTCCTTGTGTTCAAACAAGACAGTTTTATGTACATTTTGCGTCATGTCTTGTGTGCTCTAGAGAGACTGTCTGTCACAGGCCCTCCCTCATATTTCTAGTTAAGGACACATCTTGAGCACAAAGCTTCTCACTGTGAAGTCCTTGTGTGAACACCAACTATGGAGAAAAGTTCAAAATAAATTGTCCACACATTCACCAGAAAATCTCCAGTATTCATGTGGGAATAAAACTTCTGTCTTTAATTTTCCTATGTCTTTATTTAGTTTTGCTTTTCAAAATTGTTTTTGGTTTAACCTTCCTAGACCTTCCTTTTATCTTGATGCTAAATCTCTTCTTCATATTTCCATCAACTTGTTTCCACACACCATCACATTCATGTTTCTTCCCTCACCCCTGCATTTCTGCGTATTTGTTATTTCCTTCCTGTCTAACTTTTCCTCTCTGTAGCTCCAGTGTTGGTTAGACTGGTCCCAGTCCCAGCTTACTGTGGTCAGCAAGCCACCTCCTTATTGCTGTTGAATGGCTGCCTAGTTAAACCCACATATCTGTCCTAATAAGTAGTTGTGATGGGGATCTCCCCTTCATAGATAAATACAGCCAACCGATGCCAGGACCCTGCCTGTTACCAATAAAGTTTCCTCTCAATGCATTAAATGCACCCTTCTCTCTCAGTGGCTTCCTTTCCATGGCTGTGTCTGCACTGAGCTACAGTAAAATACATGCTGCTCAAGAGCAGAGGAAAGGAGAGAGATGTCCCTGAAGAGTCTAGCTGTTTTTATTGTAAAAGAGGTGAAAACTTACGAAGCACAGCCAGAAAATGGTTGTTTTATTATAGTAAGTGTTGTGGATTCTTTGGGCCAATACTTTGCTCAGGTTCACACACTGTTCTTGCTCTTGTAACAGAATTAGTTTTCTGTGTTCTCATCTACATTTAGTCAGAACATTGGTTCAGGTGTATGTTTGACAGCTGTAGCTCTCTCAACTTTTTCGTTTTTCAAAGATTGACATTCTTTTTTTAATGCTCGTAGCTTGAGTCTTTTTTTTTTTTTTTTTTTTTGCTTTTCCCTTCATCTTTCGTTTCCTCATAAAACCCAGCGTTCCCAGTAAGTGATTCATTAGATGCTTCAGTGCACACTTGCCTCATCACTCACTTTAGTCGGCTGCCAAGTGCCCCATTTCCCCGTTTGTTGACACTAGTGAAAAGTGCTCCAGTTTTGCTTTGCTGCTGCAACAGAGAGAAGTTGCTTAGGCCACACACAGACACCCAGGACCCACTTTTATACACTTCAAGTTGCTTGAGAAACTCTTTGGTGGCCAAGCAGGTTCAATGATAAACTTCACTGAAACACAGTGAGGCTATTTGCCATCACTCCAGAAAAAATTACCTTTTTTATTTTTGGGGTTTAACATTTTTGATGGTGTACAAATATAAAATTTATATGCGTTTTATATTAGTACATAACAAGGCAAACAAGTGTTCCTGGTTTTCCTCAGGGCTGTATTTTGTGTATGTACCATTACCTTTGAGCAGTTTATCCAAGGAGAAGCTTCTCGTCCTTCTCTTCTTTTTAGCATTCTTCACCTTCATGTCACTAAAATAAGACAAATCTAATGCTGGTTCTAAATCCTTTATGTATTTTTCAATCCCACTGTTGCTTAAATAGCTGTGGACGTTATTTAGTTTGGTCCAGTTTGTCCCATCTTTATGGTAAAACACAAGTGGGACATGGCAACAATAATTTCATTGACAATTTTTCTGTTTTAAATCAGTAAAACCAAGCTGTATTTACGGTTTCTTCTATTTGGGTCTGGAAAGCCAGGCTGAAGAAGACATCCGTTGAAATAATTAGTTTGATCAACTGCAAATCGTGCAACTCCCTTTGCTTTTCTTTTTTTCTGTTCTTCATTCTTATTCACCCAAATGCACATCCATGTTCCCCTTCTCATAAGAGAAAGAAGATAAAATAAACTGGGATTTGGGGGGGTCAGCCAGTATAAACATTGTTTTTTGTAGTTCCAGAAAATGAAACACCTGGTGCTGGTAAACTCAGAGGACATATTTCACATTGCCTTGACTCTCAGGATTAATGCAACATCAAATTGTTTTAAAAATGGGGAAGGACACTGTCTTGGATAAATCATACACCTCTTTTTATTAAAGTTTGCCCTTGAAGTTATGTTTCAAGTGTGACAAGATCGCCGACAGATGAGACTGGGAGTGGATTTGGAATGACTCTTATTAAAAAACAGTTGACAAGACAGTGTGTTGTAATGTGCACAGGAAAATTAGGTTCAACCACTAAAGACTGCTGCAGCTTTTTATGCAGCTTTTTTTTCTTCCTTTAACTTTTATTTGTCTTTAAATAAGTCTTCACACACACACAAAATATATATATATAAATTCATCCATTCATCTATTTTCTTTCCCTGAGCTGGTGCCTATCTCCAGCATTCACAGTGCAGGAGGCTGGGTACATCCTGGATGGGGCGCAAGTCCATTGCAGGACCACTTGAAGACAAATAAAAGACAAGCAATCATTAACACTCTCACTCACTCCTAGGGACAGTTTTACAGTTACCAATAACCCTGACATGCATGTTTTTGGTGTGTGTGAGCAAATCGGAGTACCTGGGAAAAAACCCTGGTATGCACGGGGAGAACATGAAAACTCAACATAAAAAGGCCAGGACGTGAACCCATGTCCTTCTTTCTGTGAAGCGACAGTTTTAATCGATGCTCCACTGTACCACCACATAAATATAAATAAATGAATAAAGTCCCTATCTCTACACCTATCTCTTTGTGGGCATGAACAATAAACTGTTGTTTACACAATCACAGTTCCCTTATTAAGTTAGTTTAATTTTTCCAATGCAAAATAATATATTGTAATGAGTTTCAAGCTGCTTTATTATACCTTACTTGATGTGCTGTCCTGTTGGTATGAATAGTAAATATTGTGTGCAGATCATGCCTCCTTCGATCACTGTTGTGGGTATATCTGAATGAAACCATGTGCAGCACTGACATAAATGTCAAAATGACACAATGCAGTCACTTTAATAGATTGATGAAGTCATTATTTTGATGTACCTCGTGTCTAAAGGATTGTGAAGTTTCTTTATCTCTCTCTCTGTCCCTCTAATTCCACTTATCTGTCATTGGTAAGCTTTAGACCACAGCTCTGCATTTTATCTGGCTGTTTCTTGTAATGAACATGAGTCTGTATACAGCATCATGTGTGCTCTGTTGTGGTGTCTGCTGACTTCTGTGTACAGCTTGTGGTTCATTCCATAAATTTCTGTGGGCTGTGTGATGTTATTCTCAGGCCTGCTGCTTTGTGAGAAGATTGCACCACAACACTTGTATTCCTCAGCCTGCAGTTAGAGGTTTTGGGGAATTAGGAGGGAGAGAACCCCAGCCTGGGCTCTGCTACGCATTTTTATGACCGTTTTATGTACAAAGCTCTCATGCAGCGTGCAAAAAAATGGAAGGGAAGAGAGAGACGGGAGTATTAGGACTCACCACAGAGAAATCAAACGTCTAACCCACTACTTATTTTCCTCTTGTTTATTGGCACAAAGTGGTGAGGTTGTTGGGAGAGCAGTGTTGGTCTGTGAAATTAGGGTGGCCACTGAAACTGTCGGCTTTGTCCAGAATTTTGAATTGTACTGTGAAAATTAGTACTTGGAGTTTCATTAAACTTGATATGTATGAGTCAAAATAGTTTGTTTCCCTTCCTTGTACCAAAATTTATTTTTGCACACTAGATGTAATAGTAATATTTAGACATTTGTGTTTATTTTAACACCTTAGTGTTTAATTTAATGTAGCTGTAAATGCTATTTTTTTATAAAAGATAGGAAACTTAACTGTTATGGATGGGTAAATGTGGATCAGTCAACAAAAAAGGAAGTTGAATGTACAATATCTTAAAAACAATTGCTTGGGAAAAGTTTGTATTCAGTACTTTTTTTTTTTTTGTAAAATATCTAATTATATACCCACCAGTTTTTGCTTGGTTGTAGGAAGGAGGTATGAATAACTTAAAAATAAATGAAAAAAATAGTTAAAATAATAATGATGCAGTCTTGTTTTTGTCCGTTTTTTGGTGATGCATACTGGAAACATTTTAGCTTTCTTAGAGGATTTATTTTTCCTTTCTCCCTTGAAGCTTTTTCACAAGTTTGAAGTTAGGATTGATTGCTGCCATCACATGTTATCCTTCAATCACATTCACATCTTTCATCTTTTCTTACTTGGACCTTTTTCTGTTTTGGATTTGTGTTGGTCTCATGGCTTTTAAGATATTTGTATTTTTATTGACCACTGCTAAAAGGCAAGTGATGATGTTTTTGTGTACATATGTTTGTTTGTCTATTGCGTTACCAAAATGTCTCCTTATCACTGAATGGGTTTTAATGAAACCTACAGATGGTAATCATTGTCTATACATCTACAGCTGATTTACTTTTGAAGTCAACTTTATTCAAGATGGCCACCACAGCTAATCTACCTTATCAAACACATTAATGGCTTTAACATTAGTTATACAGAACTTATGCTAAATTTTACTGCATGCTTTGTAGCTAAGACTCTTCCCCAACTCATAACTTTGTGCTGATTGCTCGAGATCTTTGTTTAAAATTTGCCTGACAGACTTAACTCTGAAGTCAATCCAGTTCAAGATGGGCGCCACAGCCAATCAATCTTAGCAAACACAAAAATAGCTATAACTCTGTCAATTGTACATATACTGAGCCAAAATTTAGTCTGGTAGTACACAAGCTGTCCCCAACACATTTTGAGTGCTACGCATTGCAGAACATTTTTGCTTAAAACTTTAACATTAACTGTTGGTGTCAATCATCTGCTTTATACCAAAATATCTCATCAACTAGTGGACAGATTTTAAGTCACAGATAGTAATCATTGGATGTTTATCTACAACTGAATAATTTCTAAAATTAACCTGATTCAAGATGCTGATACACAACATAAAAATCACATATTTTTTACAGTAAAAGTAAACTCTTTTAGAGCTAGAATCAAGTCAAATAAACTATAAAAACAATCAAAAGTCAAGTCATATTTTAACTAAATGCAATTGATCATAGAATCAGAATCAGAATTGCTTTATTGCCATTGCCAGTAAGCAAGTTACAGGCTAGGAAAACGTTCTGGTGTACTGGTGCAAATAAAACAAATACTAATGAATAAGTAAACATGAAACAAGAAATAAATTAAAGTGTACACGTGCATTATGGCAGGTGGATAAAGTGGCTGTTTCGTGCTAGAGTCAATTATCTGTTATTCAGCAGTTTAGTGGCAGAGGGAAAGAAGCTGTTCATGTGGCGGGAAGTTCTGGTCTGGATGGACCGTAGTCTTTTGCCTGAGTGGAGAAGATTAAACGGGCTGTGTCCAGGGTGAGAGGGGTCAGCTGTAATTCGACCTGCGCGTCCTAAAGTCCTGGAGGAGTACAGGTCCTGTACGGGTCGGAGGTTGCAGCCGATCGCCGTCTCGGCGGAGCGCACAACGTGTTACAGTCTCTGTTTGTCCCTGCTCATGGCCCCAGCGTACCACACGGTGATGGAGGTGGTGAGGATGGACTCAATGACAGCTGTGTGAAACTTCACCATCAGCTACGCTGGCATTTTGAGTTTCCTCAGCTGTCGTAAGAAGAACATCCTGTGCTGTGCTTTCTTGATGATGGAGCTGATGGTCAGCTTCCACTTGAGGTCCTGGGTGATGGTGATACCCAGGAAGCGGAAGGAGTCCACAGTGGTGATGGTGAGGTCCTTGATAACGAGAGGCCGCGGTGGGTCTATGGCTTTCCTGAAGTCCACAATTAACTCCACCGTCTTCTGGGATTTAAGCTCCAGGTTATTTGAGCTGCACCAAGACACCAGCCGATCCACCTCTGTTCTGTAAGCAGACTCGTCCCCATCCGAGATCAGACAGAGACCTCTGAGGGATTTTTAACCCAATCAAAAAAAATTTTTTATCTAAATGATACTTGGTTTCACCTAATCCTGCACGGTGCCAGATTAAAAAAAAACAAAAACTCACTTTGTATGCTTTTGCTTTTCTCTGAGTATAGCTTTTTATTTTATTTTTTTTTTTTATTTTATTGAAAACATGTAACTAAATCCTGTGCTGGTCATTTTTAGTTCAAAAACTTAAACACCTGGAAACCCATCAATGGCGAATCTTTTTTGTTTTTCTTTCATCTTTCTGCCTGTGTGTTGCTGTTAGAAAAATGCTCTACACGCCACACGTGCAGGCCTTTATTCAGAGCTTCCCGGAAACTTCTCTTGTATTCTGGCAGGCTGCTGCCGGTCAGGCCAGGATGCGTGGTGACAGAGGTGAGAGAGATCACTCCTCAGATGTCCCTCACACATAAAGGGCCTGATCCATGGGTTAACAGCATGGCTACAGGGCCTGAACCTTAGTGGTTGTGCTTGTTTGTGTGTGTTTGAGTGTAAATGGGTCATCCTAAAGCAGGATGTAAGGGTTCTAAGAATACATGCAACCTCAGAAGCTTTCTGCTCAACTTCAGAGTGTGATACACAAATTCTACCAGTGTTACCCTATTAAAGCGTGCATGTGCGTGTGTGTGTGTCTATGTGTCTGTATGTGGAGCCAAACTTTATTCTTGTGCATTGTTGTGTTTAGCCTCTTTCCTCTCAGCCTATGACATGTTGATGATCTGACATCCTGCATGGCTGGTTTGAAGCTGTCATTGTACTGACAGCGGGACTCTGATGGGCTGATCACAGTGGAGGCCAGGTGGACTGTTAGGAGAATTCACAAATATAGTTGTGATTATTCAGCGTGTCTTAAGTTTGTTATTGCTCCTCACCCAAAGGCAAAAGGCAAGCCTTTGTGTTTGCCTATGTCTGGGCATTATTGCATTTTTGTTTGTTTATTTGTCTGCAAAATATCGTGTGAACCACTGGACAGATTTTATTGAACATTTTTGAAGGTAATCTTTGGATCTACATCTACAAGGGATTCATTTTTGAAGCTAACCCTACAAAACAGAAAAAATATAATCCTCTCAATTTTAAAGATATTGAGTTAAACCTTTTAGCATTGGCAGAGACTCTTCCACAACACACTTTGAGTGTGGAATCCTGTATTCTGTTATTTTCAAGGTTTGACTAAAATGCCTATAACTCCAACATTTCTCAAGATAAAATGATCTTAGTTTAAAACTCTGTCATGAGTAATTTAGTCACATTACTGAGAGGTCCACTGCAGACATTCCACATTTAACCCCAAATGCAAAATTTATAGCAAGAAAAACTTTTCAGTAAGTCTTGTCAGCAGGGGTGGAAATTGGCACCCGCCACTGGCCAAATGCGGATAAATGTTTAAAGTGGCGTGTACATTTGAGCAACGCACCAGCCACCGTGGCAGGTTTGCAATTAGAAATGACAATGGCGAGTTCCGTGACTGTCTCGTTTTGTGCTATGATGTGCTATGTTAAATCAGTCTAAGTACATTTGTCTGATAAACTTCTTTACTGTAAATGATTTTTCTGACAAAGTTGAGAATACATCATATGATTTATGTAAATTGATTGTACTGGTGGGGTTTGTAACCAAAGGAAGCATTGCACACAAAAAAGGAAAAATAGTGGCTGGTAAAAAAAAGTTCTCCACCAGCCACATCCTAGTCAGATGCTTGAACCACCTCAGCTGAGTCCTTGCAATGGAGAGGAGTAGCGACTCTACTTCAAGGTCTCTGCAGGATGGTAAAGCTCCTCACCTTATTTGTAAGGCTGAGCCCAACCATCCTATAAAAGATGCCCATTTCAGCCACTTGTTTTAGGGTTCTTGTTCTTTCATTCCTGATCCATACTTGATAACCATAGATGAGGGTTTGAATATAGACAAACCATTAAATCTAGAGCTTTTTTATTTTTAACTCACAACAGACCACAGCAACACCCTCATTACTGCAGACAAGGCCCAGATCCAGTGATCCATCTCCTGCATGGAGACATAGGGCCGTACAGTATCGTGTACAAAGCACTTTATTGCTAATTATATTTTACTTTATTTTATTTTATTTACATTTGAATACATATTTTAAGAGAAAGTTTAACAGGACGGTAAGACGGAAAAGTTCACATTCAATGCAATTTACTGTTCATTCAGTCCTACTCCATTATTTATTTCAACCCTAGCAACAAACTGTGACAATTGTGGCAGCATGTTTTAACTTTTGTTTTTCTTTCAGCGAAAGAAAACATGATTATATGTTTCTATAGAAGGCATACAGTATATGTAACATGTTCTATGAGTGTTTTATTTATAGGCGTTTGCCTGTGTGTGTGGGTATAAATGAAGTTAGTTGTTAGACTAAAGAAGAAGCCATTGAAGTACAAAAGAGGCAAACAAGGAGTCAATTTGAAATGAGGAGGAATGTGCCGACATTTTCAAATGCCCATGTGTGAAGCCACAAGCTCTTCTGTGGCTCTGGAAAGCTTGTGAGAAACCAGTGGCATAATTGCCTAATGCTTGTGTAACTAGATGCACATTACAAACCCAGGAGGCCCAACCAGACTTAAAAGAAAAGAGTCTGGCACAAAAATTGGTCCTCTCTCCCATGTGTTTCCCAGCTTTTTTTCACACCTTACAACTCGGTGCCAAAAGCTTATTTAATGTATATTATTTTGTCTAATGTGTTTGATCAGTCCAGTTGCCATTTTCACATTGACTTGCCTCCTTTCTGTTGAATTCTTCTCAGTTTTCTTTCATGGCATCAAGATTAGCTAGGTCTACAGAAGGGTGCTTTGTGTGTGTATGAGAGAATATCAGTCAAGTTCCTTCAGCTGCAGGTTTGAGGGAAACGTGAAGCCACAGTGTAGACAATTCTACTGTGGTGGTCCCCTTTCTTCTCTCCATAACTTATACCACACACACAAACACATACACACAACATCCCTTCAATCGGCACACCACCCCTGTCAATTTATCATCACACAGCTCCAGTTACGCACATGTAGCTGGCACAAAACGTTTTAACTTGACCAAATATGCTTTGCTTTATATGCTTATTCTATTATAAAATGACCAAACGTTGGCAAGACCTCCATCAGTTCCTTACCGATGATGAGCCATTTTTTTAAAACTCTCCTCTTCTCACAGCTTAGAAGAGATTTGAGACTATTTTAAAATGCATTGTATGAAAGCTTCTAAGAAACTGTTGTTTTTAGCTTTTTAAAACCACAGTTTATGTTGGTTTGTTTGTTTAATCTCCAGTGAACACATGACTGTATGAATGTTCAGGAAAAGATCTAGTTGAGAGGCTCTTGTAGGACAGTTAGCACGTAAAGACAAAAAAAAATCATGTACAGGAAACAAAGCAAATTGAGCAGCAGGTAAACTGCACACAACCTTTTTTTGCCTCTTTTTGTCCACCTACACCTTCCTTTGTAAAGCTATACAAAGCACTTTCTTGTTTGTTGGATTGGAACAATTTCCACAAGACATAAGAATTTTTAAGAATGACATTTGTTTGAACTTTATTTTAACAGACAATTTTTTTACTGTTTCCCTCAGAATAGCTGCATTATACTTAGATAGTGTATGTTCTTTGTAGGGTGTTGGCGTGGTCTTTAGGTGTGTATCAAGATCACAGTAGACAGGTCATGAAGGGTTTTGAGCATGTACAACACTTCCATAGTGAGGTCCTAGGGGTTTATTTTCAGGGTAGCAGCATATCAGGGTCCTCGGTGCAGCATGGTGGCAGTGTATTCATGACTTGGAGCTCATGAACACAGATGTGATTTGGTCATCCAAACTTTGATGCAGGACTGGCCACGTTGACCTCATGCCTAGACTACGACCCTTAACATCCACACCATGCTAGCAGTGTTCCAAGTCGGTTCTTGCAACACTCTTGACTACTCAGCTGCAAAGTGCATCATGTCCGTCTGCTGCACTAACTTAGCTAATAGGATTGTGTCACACTCTCACCATGTGGCTACAACGACCAGTCTATGGTCTCCACATGTGTCAAATATAAATACATGACAAGAAGTTATTGTTCTCATCAGCACTGCTATCCAAAATGCTGCCTTTTTTTTTACTTTCACCTAGCCTGAATTCTATTTGTCACCTTTAGCACAAACAGCTCAGAGTATTTATTTATTTACAAAAACAAGCTAAATATAGATCATCTGATTGTAATGCATATGTCCACTGTCTTTCTGTCCATCTGAGATAGCCTAATGGTGAAGTTGATATATGGCTTCCCTTTTAGTGGAATACAGTTTCAAGTTAAATTTCTGAGCGCAGTAGCAGGCTGTGGTGAGTGGCAGTGGTTTTCCAAGTTACTCTTGAGTCCATGTGGCTAGATTAATCATGGAGATATGACTATGCCTTTATACATGGATATTTTCTCAGACTTCCTAAACCTATTTATAGTGTAATATGACACAACCGTCTTTGTCTGGAAAAGTCATCAGTGGTTGCTTCTTCCATAATCATTCCTGACACCCTTGTCTTCCACCAAATTCATTTGATGATTGAGGTGAAGTTTACATACATCTCAGAAATATTTCCATCTTTCTGTGCCTTGCCTACAACTTTAAGCATGTTAATTGCATCAAATTTTTAAGAATTGCATATTTTTATAAAAACAATTTGGTCAGTGTGGATTCTTTCAGTTATATAAATGTTTAAACTTAAACTAAAAAAACTATCAGATTAAATTTAAAGAAAGTTGTGCATATTTTTTTTAGCTACTTGAGTATTTTACGCTCTATTAATCTTAAGAAACCCTAACTTTGTTCTACTGTTCTTCAAATTATTTTGAAATGATTTGTGCTTTTGTTTGTTCATTCATTCATTTACCATATTTTCCACACTATAGGGCGCAGTGGATTATAAGACGCACTGTCAATGAATGGTCCGTTTTCAAACCTTTGTCATATATAAAGCACACTAGACTATAAAGTGCATCGTAGTGCACTTTCCAATTTTTGTAACTTCACATGGACCGCTTGCCAGGCTTTATTCAAAATGGACGATTTTGGTGCTCTAGCGGAGCTGGTTCACCTGTATCATCATTTATATGATCCCTCTATGAGAGATCACAAAGATAACGGTCAAACGGTTCAAAACTCATGAAAGGATACTGCACCGACATAAGCGTCAAGTATAAACGTCTACACCGCACGCTCAGGTCCTTACGCCGTGCGCGGAGCCCTGCGCGACTCTAACTGTGCCCTAATGCTGCAAGCGGTGCGGCTTTATAGTTTACCAAAGTCTTACTAAAACATTACAATTTCTTACATATAAGGCGCTCTGGATTATAAGACGCACTGTCGTTTTTTGAGAAAACTGAAGGCTTTTAAGTGCGCCTTATAGTCCGGAAAATACGGTATGTGTGATATCCTTCAAGTGATTCTCTGATCACAGGAACATCAGTTTTTTCCCATTTAACAAACTGTCCAGTGATCTGACAGAAGGTTTTTTTTTTTGGTGTTTTTCCACCTTCCTCTCATTGTGTCACTTTACTTTGCCTCTTGGTTTCTTTTTTCCCTTGCAACAAAATACCCACAATACTCCACATGTGCTTCTCTCTCAGTTTTCTCTGCAGGATGTTTTTGAACATTTTCTTCATTTGCTCACTTATGTTTCTCTGTTCCCTCCTTATTTGGGCTTCTTGTTTCTGCCTGCTGTCTGTCTCTCTCTGGTCAGCTCACACAATGCTGTAGAGCATTTCCTGCCACCAGGGTTACAGCACACAGATCTGTTTGATGTGCCATCTCCTCTAATTCTTTACACCTGGAGTGTATTCTGTCCAGATTTTCTGTCGAACAGAAGCACTTCTTGTTCCCTTGTTTTCTTCATCATCCCTCACTCAGTTTTTCAATGTTTCACTGCCTCTTCCTAATACGCAACACACTTTTCTATGCGATTTGCCTTTTAGAGTTCTGCAGGAGGTATAAGCTCTATTTCACAAAGGTACAGGGGGTTGTCATGTTACCATCATGTCTTTCTGATCTTTTTGCTTTAAAAAGTCAAGTTCAGGTCCAGTTATAATCCCAGCATCTAAACTCCTGAAGTGCTGTTTTTATGGTTTAATTTTTAAGCCTCCTTTCTGCAACTTATTTATTTATTTTATTTTTCCTGTCTGCCTCTTTGTCTTTTTTACCTCATCAATCGTTTTTGGTGGCTGCAACTGTTTAGTTGTCAGCAAAGTGGTCAGAAATTTTGGTATTCTGTTTTTTGAAAGTTATATTTTCATGGCACTGTCTGTTTAGAGTTGTGGTCTGTAAGGAGCCTGGTTACAGGAGCCACTTCCTCCTTACTGTTTAAAAATTGTACCAAAACCCTAAAGACAAAGGAGATGAAATTAAAAAACAACAACAAAAAAATGTTCAAGGGAATAATAAGAGCAACCACACAAGTAACTTTTGATTTTTTTTCCATATAAAAATAGCATCCTTGCAGCATTTTTTAAATATGCAAAAACTTAAATTGTTCCACCAAAATGCAAACACTTTTGAAGCCCTATCCTGAGCATGCCAGACCAACAGGCCCCCTCCTCTTTATCTTTGTTGGCTTTTATGGCATAACACAAATACCAGTTATTGTGTATTTGGCGCTTTACCCTGCCAGAGCAACCACCTTGTGTAAACAACTGAGATAGCTATGCACACTCTGGTATCGCATGCCAGGTTTCTGGTTTTCCATGTTTATATGTCAACACCGAAAACAGTTTCTGAATATCCTCAGTTTAGAAAAGGTTTTTTACTGACTCAAGATCATATTTTTGTGTGTGAATGTCCAATAAAGAAGAGAAAGTACCCTTAAATGTATTTAAAGTGTCTAAATTAGATAGTGTTTTTCAGTCACATATTCTCTATGCTATACTGGGTTTGAAAATGTCTCATTTACTGAGCAGTTTCAGCTTGCAGTCACTTCTCTAGTTCAGAGTTGAACAAATTGAGCCCCTTCATCTTTATCATGCACCAAACTTTACCTTTAAGTCATGCTGCTTCCTGTATTTTGTGCAGATTTTTTGCTTGTTTTTGTTTGGCTGTTTTCCTCAGATTCTTATTAATTTCACAATTCAATTTAGAAAGATTTTATTTAATAATGCTCTATCAATATTTTGGCCCCCAAATTTGAAATTTGTTCCAGTATTTTGTCCTTTATGTTTGTTCTTTTTTTCATGTAATGCACAATAAACAGGAGCTCATAAAACAAACCATAGTTATCATAGTTTAAAATTAGCATTTTAATGTTTTGTCCTCAAACCTAAAACACAAAAGCGTAGGTCAACAGCAAAGGTCAGGTTTTATGAAGCCAATATTTAATGAAGAAATTTCGATATGAGTAAGTGAACTGCATAACCAGGACTCGTCCAAGAGCTGGTCACTCTGCCACACCAAGCAGTCAAGGGAGGCGCCACTAAAAAAGGAGACCTAGAACCTGATGCTCTCTCTGACAGAGATTCACAAACCCTTTGTGAAGATGGGACCAAGTTCTAGGAGGACGATCAGAACGTCAGCCTCAACAGATCTGGACATTATTCACAGAGTGGGAAGACGGTTGCCTTTCCTTAGTGCAAAACTCTTTGAAGCCTCTTTGAAGGACTCTGAATGTGAGGAAGAAGATTTTCTGGGTGGATGAAACCAAGATCAAACTTTCTGGCCTCAGTTCTAAACATGTTTATAGGAAAACCAACACTGCCCATGACCTGCTCAGGATTATCCCAACAGTAAAGCATGGTGGTGGTTTTTAGCAGCAGGGACTGAGAGACTGGTAAGTATTGAGGAAAACTGAATGTAGCAAAACACAAAGATATCCTCAAGTAAAAACCTACCTGTTCCACAGACCTTAGAACCTCAGGCTAGGCTCAAGGTTCACCTTCCAACATGACAATGACCCAAATCACTCAGTGAAGACAACATAGGAGTGGTTTAGAGACAACTCTGAATGTCCTGGAGTGGACCAGCCAGAGCCCAGACTTGAACCCAACTGAACATTTTTGAAGAGACGTAACACTGGCTCCACCACCGATCCTCATCCAACTTGGATGAGTTTTATTTTTTATTAATTATTAAATATATAAAATTTAATCAAATTTTGATTTCCTTTGTTTTTATGGAGGAGTGTAGATTGAGGGGGAGGGGAAATTATGAAAATATTACGATTAGAGCAACAAGCTGCACGGTAACAAAATTGCAAAATGTGAAAGGGATATCTACAGAGGAATTATACTACCCACACATGCATATCAAGCAAACTGTTTCATTTTTGTTGTTACAGAGCACACTTAAAGAGAACACTATCATGGCTGGCTCTACATGAGGCTGAATATCCCAGGGATGATATTTAAGTAACCATTTAGGCCCAGCCTCCCTAACCATGTTAGTTATAACTTACTTTGCCAGCTCTTATTGATTTCTTGTACTTAAAATTATTTTTACAATATCTGTTTGCTTTAAGTTTTCTACATTTCTTCTGTACATTGTTTCTATTGCCTTTAGCTTCTCTCCGTCTTTAAATCATCATCAGCACTAGTCAAAATGGATAAGCACAGATCCAATGCTCCAATCTCAGTTCCTCTGTTAGAAGGAGATGGGGGTGGGGGGAACTCATATATAGGAATGTTACTTTGTGTAAATACACTTGGAAGTTTGGATGAATTTGAGATCCGCTTCAGAATTATAAACATTGGCTCTGTAGTCATTCACAGAGGAGGCAGACTTAGCTGGTGTACCAAGCATGTGTGCCCCAGATTATTGTATTTATTTTATGCTGTTTTTCCTTGCTGACATAAAAGTATTTGGACACTATCTCATGAGAAAGCATCTGTAGTCCTGCAGTGCTGGGCTGAACCAGGGGGCTTTTGAGCTACTCTCAAAGCCCAGCCTCTCTGGGAAGCTTGTGACTAAGACAGAAGTTTTTAATTCTCATTATGTGGGAGCTTCCAGCAGTAAGCTGTGGTATTTTGTTACATTCTGCCTTTTGTTTGCTGGAAAGTTATTTGACTCTGAGCAAAATGTTGTTTAAGGTTAAAAAAAATTTGACGAGAGAGACCTACTGTTTTAGCTATCTGATTACATGTTTGTTCAGACTGTCTGCTTAACCTACAGCATGCGTTAAACTAATCAAACATGGCCATCTTTTCCCTCTCTTTGTTTACAAAGTTTTTTATTCTTTGGATTGAGTCTTGATGTATAATCTTGTTGCTTTAAACATTTGTCAGAATTCAATAATTGCTGTAAACAAAGTGTAATCAACATCAAAGTGTTCTGCCAAAACCCCGCAATTTCAAAGATAAAAATGAGTATCTTCAAAAATGCACACATTATGTTTTTGTTTACTAGTCTAAACCAGCTTTATAATACTGAACCATTTAATCAATATGGGCCTAAAATAACATTAGTGGTTCATTCTGTGGAATCCATAAAATGAGGCTAATTTTACAGCTCTATAAAACACTCTTTGCAGGAGCACAAATTGGAAAACTTCTGTGTGTTGGAGTAAAATCGGAGGGAGTGCTGTGAGGTCTGTTACCATCATGTTTGGAGATTTGTATCTTAGTGAACAAGCACATCTGTCTGATAAGACAGATGTAGTCCAACTCTACAATTTTTTCTCCTGCTGAGATATTATCAATGTTCAAAAGTTTTTTTACAGAAAAGCTATTTTTTATAATTCAAAAAACTTAAATCTGTAATTTATTTCACCCTTTTTTTTAGGGATAATTCTATCCTATCACTTTTGTTTTATGTTTTCAAAGTGCAGTGAAGTTAAAGAAACAAACAGGCTATTTTTTATTCTTGTTCGTAAGAGTCAAACAGCTGAATACACAATTTTCTTTTTTTCAATACTCTTGAAACCTTCACAGTTTTGGAAGTGGGGCTTTAACTTGCAACTGTTTCTAGTTTTGATGTCAGTTTTGTCAGACAACTATTAATTAAATTTATGGAAACCTTTGAAATGCATTGGATCAGTAATGTTTCATGCGAATAATTGTTTTATTTTACTTTGAAATGTGTATCAAGGCATGGGCCTGTTCTGCTTTAACTTGATTTAAAAAAAGAAGACTGCCTTTGAGTGCAAGCCAAACCCTAGACTACCCCTGCCATGTTTTCTGCTGCTGTCAGTTACGAAGAATCTTTTCCATGCAAGTGTTAAGCGATTAATTAAAGATAAGAGCTCTAAAATTTAAATGGAAGTGGGATTACATCATTTTGAAATTACTTGGTGGGGACATAAATCTGGATTTAATCAGTGGTCTGAAGAATTCAACAAGGCATTCCCATCACACCTCCATATAAGGGACCTGCTGGTATAATCCTTTTAGTTTTATGAAAGCAGTGTTATGTCGATTTTCAGAGCAGGGAAAAACATAGATCTGTTTCTGCTAACAGAGGAAGTGATTTCAGCATTGGCCCACTCAGCTTTATTAAAAATGGTAGCTTTGTACCATTGTGAAGCACCCAGAAACAAAGATGACTCACCAGCAACTTCAAATGCAGTGATTGTTGAAGGTTTTAGACAGTATGGTGCACATACACAAACCTGTCAGTGATTTTCAGCAGCAGCTAGAACTTAATTTGTTCTCAAATGAAGATCCAAGGTACCTTTTTTACAGTAGATCCATTGCAGATGTACCTACTGTATGAAGGAATCTAGTGAGTCAGTGCCCTTAAAAAGCCAATGAATTACGATCCCTGTTACCCAGGAATGTTCCATGCTTAGAGCTACATGCAAGCAGAAACAGTGAAGAGCACAGTTAAAGCTAAACAGACCAAGCAAAGTGTGTGTGTGCGCATGTACGTGCAAAGCGAAGCAAAACAGAAGCTGTGGGAATGAGGACAACATCTGTGCATTTCAATAAATGACCCTTGCAGTGCTGTTAGCCAGGGCAAACTGTGGAACACCTCGGGATACAATAAAATTTTAATTTGCATCAACTTTGTGATTAATATTTAGCCAGAATTACTATATATATATATATATATATATATATATATATATATATATATATATATATATATATATATCTACACACACACACCTTTAAAAATACTTTTCAATACAATGTGAAAAGCATGGCTGTATCTGTGTTCGCTAGAGCCATAAAAGTGGCTGTAGCGACTTTTACATTTCAACTGCACAGAAAGAATTTAATGCTACAATTAAAAGCCAGGCACATGGGAATTTCCAGGAAATGTGTCTATCTTTTGCAGCCAAATGAAGTGTCTTCTAAGGCTTCACACATGACTGTTTTTGCAACATAGTTTGCAGTAAGCAGATATCCAAGAAGTTCATGATGTGGTCATAAATTATAATGGTCAAACTGACATCTTTATCCAACCGTCATGGCGAGCACATGTTACCCGGTGTCTTCACATCTAATGTAGACTCTGTTTAGAACAGGAAAACTTCACTGACATGTAAACTGAATGGGAGATAAATGACTCCTGTAATTAAGATATGTTGAAACCAAAGTGCAAACACTGACTTTTGTTGAACACCATGTTGTTGTAAACAGAAGGCCCTCTTCTGTATTTCTTTAACTCCTTACTAACACATATTGCTGTCATGAGGGTGGTACAAGCTCAAGCTAATCCCTGCTTTGCCTACATTGTATATAAAGTAATAGTTTACTCTTAAGATCTTGTGTAAATATGATATAATTGGTCAAGTATGAGTGTCTTTAAAGTGCAATCAGCCTAATGAACAACAGGCTTCTGTTAGGGGCAGCAATGGAGATGAGTAATGTTGCTGGACTAAAGAAGAATGGATGTTTAAGTTTTTGCCATGGGAATTTGTCAGCACACCAATAGCACCAATTTCTGTTTATTGTGTCTTGTGCCAATAAGAACAAAACAACTAATGATTAGAATTCTTAAACTTGACAAAAAAGAAAACACCCTAAAATACTTTGTTACATCCAAATATGACAAATTTGGAGCATTGTTGTAGTTTTATTGTGTTGGATTTTTTTGTTGCTTTGTGACTGTTACGCTCCTGTTTAAAGACATTCTGGTTATCAAAAATGATTTTAGTACCAAAGGCAAGAAAAGTCCCACAGTCACATGGTTTTAAATTCTGCTGACTTGCTTTATCCCCCACATTATTTCTCCATCTCCCTCCAAGAAGTGCTCAGCATTTTAAATCAGAGCCTTAATTACTTTAATTGGTAGATGCAAATTAGCAGCAATTGGACTTGACTGGAGCCATAAATCCACAGCTCAGGAGTTGCAGAATTTCTGGCAATTCAGAGTGAACCACTGTAGGTATAGGGTGCTTAACTTGCTAAGTAATTGCATGTTTCATGAATCATAATGCTTATGAAATCCCCCCTTAGTGCACACACTTCTCCAGTGGGACTTCACTTTAAGCCACTGGGAGTCATGGCAAGCTGATTGAGAAGCCACTCTGGAGTTCTGACTTCACCACAACAGAAATACTATGGAAGAGTTTCTGGGTGCTAATGGTGTTTAGCTAACAATATTTGGAGCAAAAGTGGAAAAAAAAATTAAAACCTCAAATATTTACAGTGGGTTTTTTTTATTATTTATAGATGAGTAATGCTGTTTTTGCTGGCCTCAAAAAAATGTGTTCCCTCTTGGGTGTTACACTCATTTGAAAGTGTTCTAGCTTAAATCCCATGACACATGAAGTTGTGTACATTATGTATTTTATTCTGTGTTTTTACAGTCCAAATATACAGTCGTTGAAGTCTACTCAAAACAAAGAACACAGAACATACATGAAATATGGAACATCTGTGTACAAACTCAATTTAGCTTGACTTGACCGAATGAAGTTTGAGATCTCAGTGAAATTTCTGTTCAGGATGTATGTTCTACCAGGAGAGGAGAAGCAGAGGACTTCAATTTCTTTCAACACACACACATATACATACACTCCTGCCTCTGTCGAACAAGTAAGCAGACATGTATTGCATGTAATTGTTGGGGAAATGGAGTAAAAAACAGACCTGGGGTTGCGGGTTAAGGTTGCGGATTTCAGAGTGACGAGATCCAGAAGCCAGCAGCACTTGGCATTACCCCAGTGCTTCCTGCCCTGCAGACCTGAGGCCAAGGGACAGGGACTGGGTGAAAGTGGTTAAAGACTGAGAAAAAGGTGGGAGACCATAGAAAACTTTGGTCCCCAGTACACTCTGCCCCACATGAGCCTTCAACACAGTCGAATGCTCCCACACGCCTACCACTGGGCCCTGAGCCTTAACCAGATCCCACTGTGGTTTGTTTTACAACCTTGAACCACAGTTGGCCTTCAGATGCTCAGTATTGTAATCAGGCTCTACCAATATTCCACTTTCACTCCTTTTCAACAAACCTTTTTACTTATTCACACTCACCCCTTAGGCTCTATTCATTACAATTCTTTATCTATGTAAGCTGTTTATTTTTCTTACAATTCAATATTTTCAGTTATGTAAGTTCTGGATTTTAGTTCAGTGTTTTTTAACAAAAAAAGCACTGTGTTTGCAAGAGCTTTTTTGTGCAATATTTAATACATTTACATTAGCTAATGTCTTTAATAACTGGTGTGTTATACATATTGACATGGGTTTTCTTTGGTTTTGGATCCACTTGCCCGCTCAGGACACAATCAGAAATCTGCTACGCGTTAAGCGCTCAATCCTCCCACACTTAAACATAAATCATGATCTATGCTCTGCTGAGCACTTGCAGGCACCCAAAGAATGCTAAACAGAAGAACATGACATGCAATTAATTGCCCATTTGTACATTTGTCTGAGTATCTTCTGTTCAAAGCAATTTGGTTTTTAATTATTTCTTTTTTGGGGGTGATGAAGCACAAGTGAATGTCTTTTTCCAAGACTCTGTGGATGAACAACACTTCCATGTCTCCACTTGTTTGTGCTTCAGTAGGGTGGAGGGTTTGAATTTAGGCCATAATAATGTTGGATTTCAGCCGTCATATTTCAGCTCTGATGCAGAACTGACCTAGTGGCTTTTTAGACTCAAATTGGGTTTAGATTGAGTCAGAAGAGGAGGGATAAATGTTTTTTAAAATTATAGTCATGAGTGCAGTGAGACAGAACATTCTTACTGCATCATTTTGATCCGTCTTTTATAAAAAGCAGGATTTTGCCGTAAAAATAATGTTTTTTGTGGTCCATTTCTGCAAATAAAATAAAGCTGGCTCATGAACAAGGCAAATATTTGTGATTGAGAAAACATTTCTCTCTCTCTCTCTCTCGGTCTCTCGTTGTGTCCCCTGATATCCTTGTCTGCAAAGGCATTGATATTTTCATTTCATCTTCACTGTTTGCAGTGGTGGAAGGAAGATGTCTAAAAACGGTATGCCCTTCCCATTAGTGGTGTCCCACCTGCCTCACTATGTGAGTTTGTCCTTGTATGTAGTGATATTTGTGCTGTTCCGAGGCATTTTATGATTCGCCTTGGCCAGGCAGTGTGGTCTTCACATGACCAATCAAATATGTCAAACCACCAGTGTTTTCTCTCCACATGTACAACAAGAAAATCTGGCTTCAATTATTATTGCACCCCAAGGGGAACAAAATTCCTCCCCTCCTCATTTGTCAGAAATGAAGCTCTCTAGTTTCCTGCGATTTGCTGAAATATGTCTTTTGATATTAAATCACGCCATTTTCCACTGGCTGTATGACCAAGACAAATGTTTATCATATTTATTTATGTCATTGGAGATGACCCTGCTGCTCAGCAATGCAGATTCTTGGCTGCAGATTTCCATGTTATGTTGATTATGAGAAAGAGACTCTCCTAAATAAGCTAAAGCTAAGAGATAATTTGGGAAAGCATATGAGGTAACTGTGGTTTTTTTAAATGTGTAAAATACAGCGTAGGGTTGAGGAGGGTGATAGAGGTAGTGCTACATAAACCCTAATGAATCTAGACTGACACATCCCACCCAAATCTTACCGAGCTCTTAGTTTGATTTATATTATGCTTTGTTGATAAATGTGGTTCCAAATGTTGATTAAGGATCTGTTTCACTTGTTTGTATGTCAACAAATCCAGCTAAATCCAGTTATGCACCTCTGATCTCTGGTTGCCATTGTTTTTGTACTTGGTGCTTATTGTCATAACATCATGCTCTGGTAGAGCCCTGTTCAGTGTGGCGAAAAAAGGGACATGCTATCTGAAAATTGCCATTGACATTCCCGAAACAAATAAGACTACTCATGCTGCCGCTACATCTGCAGCCGTTTTAAGCCTTTATTTATACCATTTAAGCTCTCATTTGAATTCACCAGCACAAATAAACATTTCATAATGAACCAAAAGCCCTGATGTCATATGCAGATGTTGAATTTTGATTATTCCTTTTGCCTCATGAATTCGTCAGAATCTTGTCTCTCGAAGGCAAAAATAGATTACATCATTCTTTCTTGGCACTGGGGGAACACTGTTTGCTCCTTTGACTACAGCCGTTCAACTACAGACGGAGCGCTGCCCAGTCCTGACATATCTCTACATCTCCTCTAGCCTGTTACAGTTTGTGTATACTGTAAAAGCTTTGTGTTTTTGCAGACAGAAATAGAAAGCAAAAGGCAATAAGAGCAACAGTCTCCAGACTTCTTTACTGCTTAGCTAGGCTCTAAGCAATGTTTGCTGCCAATGATAAGATGGCATAGTGCCGAACTTTATAAAAAACAAATGATTTCACCTGTGGCATGTGGAGGTCATTTATCTGAGGTTTGTTGTACACTTACCAGAAGCTTTGATATAGTCGTAAATCATTCAGTAAGAAACATGAGCTACTAAAACACTGAAATGGCTGAAGAAGGGGTAAGCAGTAGGAAGTGCCTGCTGCCAGAAAATATTTACTGTTTCACTATAACAGAATACCTGGAGTACTCCTAGATCACGGTATAAAATCCAGTCTGACTCTGTGAGACTGCCATAACAGTAAATAAAAGCTATCTCTGTTTGGACATTTAGTTTACCTGAAGCTAGGTAGTAGCTTGTTAAAGGTGACTTGTGCACTTTTGTCCAACATACAAAGTACAACTTTGCAATTTAACATATGCCTTTTTTTTTCTTTTTTTTGCATGTGTTCTTCTTTATTGCTAAAACTTGAAATTGTGTTTATCTGTAAAGTCACTTTTTCGCTCTTTTTTTCTGTAGACGGGCACTGAACCTCGGTGTTCTGCGTGACCCAGGCTCAGAGGTGGAGGATCGTCAGTATCAGGTTGACCTTCAGTCCATCAACATTGGGACTGCTCAGTGGGAGCAACTCAAGCCAGAGAAAGAGGGAGTCAAAGGAGGTGTTTCAGCAGAAAGTGAAAGGAGCTCCCAGAATCCAGCCCTGGAGTGGAACATGGCAAGCAGGTCAGCAAGTGCTTCACTGCATTCACTGGTTACTGTGAGCAAAAAATACTGAATAGTCGTTTAGGTTAGTCAGTACAAGCACACCATTTGCACCATGTCTCCTTTTTCAGCTGAAATTTTCTCAACAAGGTCTTTGTTTTGCTCTATTACACTGAAAAGAACAGTTTTCTTTTGTTCCCACTTTTTTTTCGCTCTTTATTCCTGACAAAAGTGTCTTAGCAAATATTATATGTTGGCTTCAGTATTTTTTAATTTTTATCTTGAATTTGTTGTCAGATTTAATTTTTGTTTCATAGTGGTTATAGTCAGTCTTACCTTCAGGTCAGCATGTGGTCATTGAGTTAGCACCGTATCATGTAGCCTCTTCATTCACAGTCATAACTACAAATACTGACATTTTTTTTCTAGTCTCGGTAGCCTAAACAAGCACAAATGTAACAGCCTGTTTGGCCTCACATCCTCTTTTTCCGCTTATGTACTGAGAGGGAACAGGCCCAAAAATCACAGAATTATGGGCAAAGGCTGCTGTTTTGTTCTCTGTCCACTTAAAATAAGGCTCATGGAAGAATTTGTTGCAAAATCAACACAGGGCTGATTGAGACTGTGCTCCCAGGTCATTGGGACTTTAAGTGACACATGCAGAGATGCACCGTTGTCACACAGACGGCCGCAGTCAAAATCTCTTTCAATTGTAGGTTCACAGTAACTCTCATACAAACTCATTCTGGACATCAATGCTTTTTCTACTTTAAAATTTAGATACTGACATATAGGCACATAGTTACAGACACACATACACAGTTGCAGTCTTTGGTGTTCTGCCAGGAAAAAGCAGACTGTTGCTGGTGATACTGATGCCTGAACTCTCAGCTCTCAGGCCTGCAATAAGATTTTTTTTTATTGTGGCAGCCAGTCAAGATTTATTTACTGGAGACCCTTTTATTAAGTTTCTTCTTCCTGAATGAGCTCTTGCTACTGTAAATGTTCTCTATAAATGCAAACAATGCCCATGAAGCACTTAAAAGTCAAGTCAAAGTTAGTAACTTCTCCTCTTTACAGTCACAAAGACAAAAACGATTTCTACACTGAACCAATTTTTTTTTTCCTTTTTTTATGATTAAACAAACAAAAGTTTACAAGTGGGTAAAAAAGATTTTTAGCTTTCTTTTTAATCAAAATATTGATCATTTTTGCTTGTGCATTTGGAATAGATGGCAGTATGGAATTTAATACTGCTGTCATTCGATGTGCGGGTGTGTTGGGTGGTAAACAGCATTATGCAAATGTACTGTTTAGCAAAATTTACATGTATTTACAGGTATATTTATATTCAGACATTACATTATTACATTTGGAATGTCATGTGTCTTTCTCTTACAGTCGTGTTTCGTTAAATAGGCTTTTATAACAGAAGCACTCAGCTGGCAACAATATACTTAACAAGGTTTTCTTTCTGTCTGCATATTAAAATGGGAGGAATCAATGTAATGTAAGATGTTACTATTTTGAAAAGCCCTTTTTTTTTTTCAAATTTTGGAAAGTAATATTTTAG
The DNA here is from genome assembly GCF_001649575.2 of Kryptolebias marmoratus. Lineage (NCBI taxonomy): Eukaryota > Metazoa > Chordata > Actinopteri > Cyprinodontiformes > Rivulidae > Kryptolebias > Kryptolebias marmoratus. Next base: position 25,510,366 of record NC_051445.1, read on the forward strand.
TTTATTCAGTTGAAGCCAAAGCCAAAAACATGGTAAATATGTGAATATGTCCCCAAACATATGTGGGAAGCCCACCCAAGAATTAACAGTGTGGAGAAACATTGGTTCTCTATTGTGTTACAGAATCCAAACCACTTCCATATCACTGATGTGGTGTGACCTTTTTGTCAACTAGCCCAGCACAACACTTTGTAGGATAGCATGAGTCTCAATCTCAGCCACACTTTCTTGCCTCTTTAGCTCTGCTTCTTTCCTATTGTTTTACTCGTTCTTTTACCTGCTGGTATCTCAACAGTTTGTACAGTTATAGTATTTAATGTAATGAATAACACTGTAGACATATAGGCTTTTGCTGTTTTTGTTTTTATGAAAAAAAATGTTAAGTAAAAAATATTTTTTTACTTCATCAATGAATTGACTGAAAAGGAGTAGCTGCTAATCACCAAGCTTGGTATAAGTTTCTTTAACAACCAGTCCACTGATATGACCATCTAGTCATTAAGATAAGATTTCAAAAAGGAAGAACAAGTGGAGCCTGAAGCCAGTATCTCACTGTGCTTCACTGTTGGATGTATATTTGAAAGTGATTAAATTTTGAAGTTTGCTACCACCTCAGTTAATTGACCTTAGCAAACCCAAAAATGGCTAGATAAGTCATTTTCACAGATATGGAGCTAAATTTTGTTGTGGTAGTAGCTCCAACATACACTTTGACCACTAACAGATCGCACAAAAACTTTGTTTAAAAAACATTTGCATACAAAGTGGTAGGTTATATGCATTCATTCAAGAAATGCTACTTTTTAATACATTATGTTAAAATTGTTGCTTTTCAATATTATATCCAGAAAAAAATAATTCAACAGAACAAATAAATACCTATTTTAGTCTTTTTATCTTTCTTCTGTGTAATAAGTTGTGAATTCAAAGGGCTTTCAAATTTCTGTCACTGTATAGTTTTTCTTTCTTTTACTAAATATGTCTTTCTGTCATTAAAAAAAGGCTGTAGGGGCCTGATGCCAAGTCCATATAGTCTAAGAGGCATTGAGGAGAACACCAATGTAATTTCAGAATATGCTTTTGGACATTTAAATATGTAAATTTTTCCTTAGAGAAACTTTAACAGATCTGGATTTTAGTTTTAGAGCTTGTAAACTGTTAACTTAGCATTTAGCTAAGTTAGTGTTTGTCGCTTTACATTGAAATGTGACAATTTTAAAGTTGATTTTTTTTCTTTATTTTGTGAAAAATCTGAGGAATTTTTAAAAACATTCAGTTCAATATTTGATTTGTGGTACTATTCCCCTATTTTGTATCAGTTTTGTGTTGCTAGTAAACATCTCTGAGAAAGTCAATGTTTCTGTTGTTTTTGAGATTTTGAATCGTCCTCTAATTCTCATGTTTAGCGTCCAAACAAATCATTCAAGGTGGTTGTGGTTACCTTCTCTTTCCTTGTTCGCCTTGCTGTGACAGCACAGGCAATGAGACGCGCTATTGGAAAATGGGCTGTGCTGCTCCACAGCGTGCTGTTCTCCAGCCTCAGCCACCAACAACAAGAAGTCATTACTGAACATGTGATTTAGTGCTCCAACACACTGAGGAAAGGGGAGTCAAGTTCTCAGCTTTACTTGTCTACTGCAATCACTTGAAGAAATGTGCCACCTTGGTTTTAACAAGTTTTGACACGCACCACTTCCAGAGTTCACACCTTTTCCTTATTCCATACATTGATACACTCCACTCTGCTTGGCTTTAAACTTGCAGCCTGTTCGCTGTGCTGCCTTTGGGGATCGACTTCTGTAGTTGTGGATCTGCAGTGGCCTCAGTTTGCTTCCTGAGGTTTTGTGAGGAAATTCCAGCACTAGGGATCGGCTGACAGGATCTGTCCTCGTCACAGTTTATAGTTGCTTGCTAGGAAAAGACCTTGTGTCAGAGAGCTGTGAACCACCCTGTGCAGGCCTCTCTCTTTGTTCCTGCCATTCATATGTCAGCTTACTGATTACACCACGTTACATCCCATGTAAAAGAAGTCACTCCTTCCATTTTTGTTGCATGTGCAGCAAAATTGCACCCACACAAGCACTCCCTCAGACACGCATGTTCTCAAGCTCGGTCAAAGGCTTCTATAATACTGGTAAATTGAGCCTCACGCCTCCAAGTTTAGCTGGTGAATGATAGCACCTGTCCAGTGCAACGAGACGCTCATTGTTTCAATCCCTGTCTGAGAGGAGATTAGCCAGCACCAATTGGCCTCACAGATCATTTCACTTTTGAATTAGGCCACTCTCAAATTTGTTTGCAAAAAAATGTGTCGGCAAATAATCCCTTAAGGGCACTGGTAATGCACATTTGTGAAGCAGAAGTGAATGTGATATTGGTTCTGGTTAAGTACTGTACTCGAGGCCACCTAGGAACTAGGCCTCGCATAATCCTGTCCAACTATAAATATTGGAAGCTGTACCACTTGATTGTTTTAATAGCAGCAGATGTGGCAATTAACACCACCTTATAAAGCTCTCTGTATATTTGTTTTACTGCTAACAAATGTTCCCACAAAACTGACCTGATTGTGGGAATGAACATTAGTGAAATGGAGAGAGTTGATATGAGACATTCTCAGCTTGATCTTGTGTATACAAATAAGGGGTGTTCCCAATCGAGACCTGTCAAATAACGTCTCTGTCTCTAACCTCATTCAAGCGCCAGCTAAAATGTTTTTGTCTAAAGCATATAAAAAAGCTCAGTTATGGAATTTTGTCACATGTCAGGCCTTCAAAAGGAAATCTGTTCTGAAATATATATTTTTAGGCATGTTTCTGACTGGTTTAAATTTGAAAAAGCCAAAACAAATTTGAAATATGCATCTGCCTTTCAGCTAAGGCCACAACAATAGCTCAGTTGTGAACATTTTGTGGTTATGTCTGTGTTTTGTTCACTTGTCATTCCTGTGCTTTGGGACAACCTTATAACCATCTTACAACTGGTATCCATAACAAGTTATTAGTAAATAAAAGGACAAAATAACTGTTCCCGTATGGTCTTTTTTACTGTTGGATTTAAGCCTATCCCTCTTTTTTTTAAATGAATTAGTAAGTATGCATAAATTAGGTTTGTAAACTTGTAGTGAAATTTTTCTTATGAGGTGTCTGCACTTGTATGTATCTTTTTACAGTATCAGGCGCCACCAGGAGCGTCGAGCCATTCTCACACCAATCCTGACAGACTTCTCTGTTCGGTTGACTGCTGCCCCAGCCATCATCTTCAGCAAGAGTCTCTCTCCTGACAGTGGACAGACAGAGGTCAGAACTAACACAGCAAGTTGTGTCAAATCAGTTCACATTTTCTACAGATGTCTTATTTGGACTGGGGTGAGCTAATCACAAAAAAAGGATAATGTCTATAATTTTAACAATTAAAGTTTTGATATATAGAATTTAACTTCAACAGAGATTTTTCACGACAAAAAGACTGAGCTTACATATTTGCGTTGATGCATTTTGTAGAGATTTGTGCTCTACTTAATCTGATTTCTTCTGCTCTTTGACCATGGCCTGTTACAGCCATGATTGCAGCCATTATTCTTAGGATCTGTTGTTCATATGAAAACAGACATTGATTATGTGAGATGTCAAAAGTATTTATGTTCTGCTCTTAACATACAGTAACACACTCATTAAGAATCCCTCAACCGGTCCACCATGTAATGGAGGTTTTTGACCTCAAGAGTTCAAACCTTTCTGCTTATACAGCTGATGTTTTCTGGCATGGCTCTCTGAGACTTCCTGCCTCTTTGATGCCTCATCCGACCACGCTGATGTGCCCCTTGACAATGTGTAACAGCTAATCCATAGTTTGTACTGAGACACACACACACACTGGCAAAATGATTTGTATAGCCCCCTTTGATTTAAAGGCTTAGAGCCAGCAACAACGTAAACAAAACTGGCCTTTGAACTAGTTAATGTGGAAAAAATTTTAGAATGAAATTCTCTTTAAATATTTTGCCTCATATTTATCATTTTTTGTTGAATTTTTAACACACAAATCTACCTCCTACTACAAACTGAATTGACTAAAAAATGTTCATTCATATATGTTCTTAAACAGTGGAGCTAGGTAGATATGTCTGAGCAGTACCCAGCAGAACTGTGTGGAGTTATTGTAACTCTGCTCCATGTGTGTGGCTCAGTCCTTGTTGTCTGAGAGTAATATATCCTATCAGAAGTAGCATCCTGGCTGAGGTTTTCACTGCTGGCTGTGGCTGGAACCCTGGAGAGGGCAGAAGGAAGGAGTGGAAAGAGGAACACACTGATCATAGACCTGGACAGAGAAGGGTTTGTCATGTTTACACAGGGCTTCAAGGTACAAAGAAGAGAAGCCCAGAATGAGCCTACGAAACAGTCCTCGTGTTGTATTGAATGAATTTCCGTCTCTCTCCTCCCACCTCCTCTTTTTCTTTCCCACTACTCTTTCTCCCTTGTGTCCTTAGGAAGTGGTGGTGTGTGGCCACTCTCTGGAGGTGAATATGACCAGCAGTCTGGATTTCTACCTCAGTATTGCCCAGGTGCAGCTCCTGCAGCAGCTCCTCAGAGACAACATGATGGGCCTGAATGCTCCAGAGAAAAGTGCTGAGGTACATAATATAATCACAAATGTAAAGGCATATGAGGACATTCACTTAAAGTTTCAGTCTGTCATTTACTCACAAATGTTGGAAAAATGTAAGGAAATGTTCTTAAGGTTTCCTTTAGTTTTTGCATGTCACATCAGGCTTAACAACTTCCTTTTAAAGCTGCACCATTTATGCTTGATGTGTGTGTGACCACACAGCTCTCATGAACTGTTGAAGTATTTAGATGTCTTCAGCGAAATAGAAACAATGTGAGTTTTGCTGTTTTCTAAAGTTAGCTTCACTCATATGGTAACTCAGAACTCCTTGATTGGTGGATCACTGCATTTGTTTATACAGGTAATGCCTTTGAAATGCATTCCAAATAATGTCATTTGACATAAATCTATTATGAATCATGGCTACATTTTTTTTCCAAAATCCATCAGGATTCTTCTGTTGCTTTGTCCCCAGCTATCACCCTGACTTTTTTTGTATGAATCCAGCACAATTAAATATTTATTCACTCCGAGCAAAGCAGCTCTCTTATGTGGCATTAGTTTACTGTGCTCGACTCAGCTGCAGCCTTCAGGGCCCTTCCTATTGTTTACAAGACAAGGAGCGCCCAGGCGCCGTTTGCCTCGACTGACCACTTTATAAAGCTTTCTAATGGAACACAATATAAAAATATTTACCAGCAGTGGTGAAGATGGGACTTCTAGGGAAAGGAACTGCGAGAGAAAAGGAGGGGGATGAGTTAAAATAGAGTGAGTTAACAAAGTGACTTTACTGTTGTTTCATTTTGAGATTCTTTAAAAGAGGAAATGTTTACAAAAGTGCTTCCGATGACTCAGGACCTCTGGAGACTTCTGAAACATGCTGAAGGCTTCTCTGGAGGAAAAAAAATATGAATGAACAAAGGATGTGATAATAGACTCTTTAAAAAAAAAGTGAGAGATAAAAGCATGGAGGGTCAGTAAACAGCTTCACAGGATCCATGGTGGGTTTGAGTCATGTAAGAATTTGTTTTTTAATAGTTTGAATTAGGAAATGTTGACCCACTAAGTTTTGTTGTATTGGGGAGATTTTTTTTCTATTTTACATTTACAAATGAACTTTTGAGCCACAAGAATATGATCATTACACTGAAATTGAGGAGATCTTTCTAATGCGACCAAATCAGCTTTGACAAATCAAGACATGAACAAAGAACATGTTTAAACATACAGTCTTTGAGTGTTTGATACTGGGTTGTTTGAAACTGATCTTCAGGGTCCTGTGGATTGTTGGGTTCAGACTCTATGGGACAGACTTGCTTACTATAGATGCAGTAGGACTCCATCAGATTGGTATCTAGGAAGTTTGATAGCTGCATAAACATCCCATGTTCTTTTTTGAGTATTGTTTGAGCCATTTCTACTCTATTTTAGTGGTTAAAACAGCTATTTTGGGGATTGCTCTTACTAAGTCTTCCCAACTGGTTATGTGAGTGACAAATATTTAAAGTGACATCTGTGGAAATCCTAAAATTCAGGTTTTGGGTTTTTGTTGTTGTTTTTAAGAAAAACTCAGATTTTTACATCACCTGTCAGTGGTTATAATTGCCATAGAGCATTTGTTTTTTGGGCAGTGAATTTGTGGGCTTGCCTTCCTTGCATACCTCTAGATTTCATGAGATTTTTTTGTTTGAAGGTCTTTATAAAGCAATAAATAAATTAAAAAAGGGGAGAATCTGACACTTTTGGGGAAAACTCTTGTCAGATACTCAAATATGAAACTGTTTTTGTTCCACAGTGTTGTTTCCAACAACACTGCTTGTAACGAGGAGCAGTTTTCTCTCTTTACCTATCAGTGGTCAGCGTCTTGCCTGATTGGTGTTTCGTGCAACAATGTCATTAAAACAAAAGTTAAGAAGCTTTCTCTGAGTAACTGTGCCCTGGCTTTGACTTTTTGGTTATTCTGTGTAAAAACTACTTGTATTTTATTTGTCTCAGTGTTTTCAGTCTCTCTAGAGTGTGATGTGCTCTGGTTTGTAAGAAGTGTATCTTATAAGCTATAGAGCCCTCTAGTGGTGAATTTCATAATAATATTGTGAACTTCTTCAGATCCTTGCTCCTGTTGTGAGTAGGCAGTGTGAGCAGTCATTCTTCCCCTGCTAACGTCTAGGACACATAATCAGTAAATAATGTCAGTATCTATGCTGACGTGTGGAATATGAGATTGTATTGATCTTATCGCATCTAATACAATGTAATTTGAAACAATGTAATCTGTTTTTTGTTCTATTTCCTTATTGGTTTTAATGATACAAACACAACTTTCAGTTCATACTTTCATACAACCTGCTCAAAGAAGTTGAACAGGTCTAGGAACTCCAGCATCTGATGGAAATTAATTGTTTTTGTTGTTGTGCTTCAACAAACATCTCCACTCTGTCAGCACTGTGAAATAAAGCACTACTTCTTTCCCTTATTAGCAAACCTCTTTCTCTTTTTCCACTTGTTTGTCTTGAACAGATTCTCTTTCAACCAATGCACTGATTTCAGATAGTTCCCATCACCCCTCGCAGCTTTGCTTTATTGTCAGGGTTAATGAATTTGTTTTGTTGGGGCTTTCGAGTTCCCAGGCAGCGGAGAGACGAGCCAGACGCGTGGGTAATGTTTGCAAACATGTAGGGTTCTGAGTCATTTGTAGACCCTGAGCTATGCACCGAATGTGTTCACAGACATCTTTATGCACATACCTATGCTTTAATTTTTCAGTGTGTTTTTTCTGGAGCCGGTTGTTCAAATACTTTACTAGTTTCCCCTTAGATCCTGACTGGGAGACAAAACAAGAGGAGCATGATTTCTATGCAATCCACAAACAGATGTGTTGCTCTATAAATCACTGCATTATTCAGATATTTATCATGTCAATAGGTATGGTTGGTCACAGTGTGACTTCATCTCAGTATTTTCTGCTTGATGTTATTGATGATGAAGTGAAGTGAGGCTCGGTTTGGATCAGACAGCTTTCAGCAGCAGGAGGTCCTGCAGCCAAGAAGCTATGAATAGATGATAGAATAGTTTCTTGGACTTATCTCACTGCTTTGTCATCAGCTGTGTCACCCAGCAACAAAGAAACACATACTATCAAACACACACATGCTCATACATCCAAACACACACACACATTCCACATTCCCTGCATGATAGCTGTCTGCAGCCTTTATTTAGGAGTCACTAGTGTTGTCTTTGTCGAAACAGCTGACCTGTGTGTATGTGTACATTGTGTTCATGAAGTGTCCCTACCAAAACTAGACACAGACGTATATATTTTGTGTGCTTTTGTAGAAATCTTTCGTCATCTTGATGTCTGTCAGTCCTACATCTCTCAAATACTTTTTCTCATTCAGAGAAATACTTCCACTGCTTCTGATGAGCATTGTATTATTGTTTTCTTTGTCTTTTCAACCAAGTCATTGTCTTCCTTTACTTCATCAGGTCTCTTTGTAAGTGTCACTCTCTGGGTGCCATGCCCTTGTCTCAGTAATAATAAGCTCTCCAAAGTGAACTGGTCATGTTCTAAGTTCATTCCTCATTTCCGTGTTAGTGTATCTGTCTTCTTTCTGACACACAAACACACACAGAAACAGACTGGGTCAGCCATGTGCGTGTACCACAGTGTGAGAGGAAAATACCCTCTGGTGCAGGGGAAGTCCCAGTCCACCTCATCCTGGGATGATTACACGCATTGAAAACGAGGCTTTAGATTTCCTCCAAAACCTATGCACATACACACACATTGCTGTTAGTGCACATACAAATAGAGTAGTACTCAGGTTCAGGAGAACACATCAGGCATCCCCGGAACCGTAGAACTGCAGTTTTAATCAAACACACATGGGAAATAAATAACAATCAACCATTACCTGTTGAGCTGCTTCTCTTTTACTGCCTCTTTATTTTGTTTTTGAAGTTTTGAGATGACATGTCATTTCATTTGTTTTTGTTTTTTCTGTTTACAAAACTCTGTGGTTTTTTTTGTTTGTTTGTTTATATGTTCCTTTGTCTCCTTTGTGGGCCTGGTACAGTTCCTGGTTAGGAAAATGAACCGGTCATGTATCTAGTTGGATGATAAAGAAGAGGGTGCCTTTGCTAGAGACAGATTTTAATATTACTGTTCTGTAGTCTAAGATGCCCGTCTAAATGACACAGGCTGCAGAGACACAAAAAGTTTGACTGATGTAGTACTTGGATGGTGGGTGTTAAATTACCGGCCAACAACTTGACAAAAGACACTAAACTGTCCAGTAGCTGCTGTAGTTTACTACTTGGGTTTATCAGCGGATTGAATTTTAATCAACTAAAGCCATGGTTCTCAAACTGTGATCCAAGTACCATTGGTAGTACTCTGAATCCTTCCAGTGGTCCCCAGAACTCATTGTGATCTTGACTCCAAATGGAAATTACTGGGAAAAAAAAGTACAGTGAAGAATATTTGGAGAACTATGGAAACTGGAGTGTAAAATGGTTAAGTGATGTGCTAAAGGCTACTTAAGCAGCACCAGAGACGTCTCTGAATGATCTGCAGTGTACTCCAACCAATCATTAGAATTATTTAGAGACTGAAAAGTCTTAGGTTTTAGAATTTTGGGACACATTCTCAGTATTGAACCTCTGGCATATCAGGTGTTTAGATCATTACATAAAGAACAGGGATTTATTTGTTTCAATACGTAACTTCTCATCGAAGCGGACAGAAGTCACTTACGGGGTACCCCAAGGTTCAATCCTCGGACCGCTGTTATTCAATATCTATATGCTCCCACTAGCTCAGGTTATATCAGAAAATAAGATTAGTTACCATAACCACACAGATGATACACAGCTCTACATTACAATGTCATCAGGTGAATCTGAATCCATCAAAACACTGAACAGATGTTTAGAACAAATCAATGTGTGCATGTGCCATAACTTTCTCCAGCTGAACAGAAACAAAACTGAAGTAATTATGTTTGGATCTAAAAAGGAACGCTCAAGAGTCAGCACACAGCTTCAGTTATTACAGCTAGAAACTAGTGATCAGGCCTGAAATCTGGGTGTGGTGATGGACTCACACTTGAACCTTCAGAGCTACATAAAGACAGTTATAAAGTCGGCCTTCTATCACCTGAAGAACATTTCCAGGATTAAAGGACCAATGTCCCAGCAAGATCTAGAGAAACTCATCTATGCGTTTATCATCAGTTGCATTGGTTACTGCAACAGTGTCTTCACAGGTCTGTCTAAAAAAATCAATCAGACAGCTTCAGCTGATCCAAAAGCAGCATTCAGCTTCTATGGACCACAAATCTGAAACAAACTTCCAGAAAACTGCAAAACAACTAAAACACTAAGTTCCTTTAAATCAAGGCTAAAACCCACCTGTTTGAAGTTACTTTTGAACCATAATAAATAGATGTGTACTAGTATCTCATTTGGTGACTGTATGTTGTTGTTTTAGTATGTTGTTTTTATGACTTTTGTAAAGCACTTTGAACTGCCTTGTGCTGAAATGTGCTATAGAAATAAACGTGGATATTAACCCTTGACACCCCCAATTAATAAAAAAAACTGGCTAGTTGGGTCAGCCATTGGGGTTTATTGAAGGGTTAAAGTTAGGATGTAGATGCTGGTTTGGTTTATAGATTAGAATTTGATGTTTAAGTAGATTGGCCAGTTTGCTCATTTATGTCAGATATGATTATAAGCCTGTGGTACTGTTTTAATGCCTGTTATAAAGATAGTACTTGAAGAGCTTCATATTCTCTGAGGTTGTACTCGTTTTGACAACCTCTGAACTAAAATTTGTTGATCATGAAGATTTATTTGTATCATCGTCTGATTTGAGCTGTTTAAATTGCATGATTGTGCATTATTAAAGTATCAGCACCTATCATTATAAAACAGTCATGATTTATGAGCTCCAGTACTGTGGTACAGTTTTAAGCACTTCTTACTGTATCACAAATCACTAACAGGTGTTGGATCAGTTCATTTGTTAATATCAAATGAGCCTGTACCTTATAAATTACAGTTAGTCATAAAAAATTATCTTCAGCAACAAAATGTCACTCTGGACAGATGATTTGGTTTCCACAAAGACTTGATCTCAAGTTCAGTAGTTAATCTGGAGGTATATGTACAGACACTAGACTTTTAAATCCACAAAAAAAGTCAAGTTTTACAAGATATACAGAAATAATCCTGCTTCCAGGTGCTTTGGAATCCCCTGCTTCATATAAAGTTATTTTTTTCAAAACCAGCCATTGCGTTTTTAAATCATCTTCACTTCATTTTGATACTCCAACCATCTTTTGTAGGTTGATCAACAAAGTAGATTAGTATTTCAGGTGTCCCTGTTGTAACATTTTAGGTTTTTACTTGGAGATTTTATATATATATAATTAAACTTTCTTCGCCTATGTCCTCAGTCAACATGCTGCAAAATACTGTACAGTGGGAGCATGAAAGCATGGTAACCTTTTCTGCCCTCTGGTATAACAATATAACTCTCATTCTTGTGGTAGTTTTTGCTGAATGTCAGAAACACATAGGACAGCTTATCTAAGCCACGGTGTTGTTGACAAGTTTGGCACAGTAAGCGACGCTGGGCTTTATCCTCGTCTGTGTATGTTTAAGCTAAACCAGTTCCAAGACCGCTCCTCTTTGTGATGAGTGTTTCATATTGTCTTGTAGCTGAAGTTTCATATTTGACCTCCAGTTTCACCCGGACAGTGTGATTCCAGAGGACCCTTAACTTGATTTGACAGCCATCAGTATTACAAACTCATCAGACAAAGGTGAAAATTCAAAGCAAGAAAAAAGGAACAGATCAGACACGTTGAGAGAAGATCACCAAATGACAGAGATCACAAGAAGTAAAGCAATAATCCTCAAAGATGAAACACAAAACAGCAGGAAATAGTCAGGGTCTGACGTTTGCTTTTTTTTTTTTTTCTTTGCTCTGTCCAAAGTATTTCTCTGTAAATGTGGGAGCCAGTGTTCCTCTGAGGTCACCTCTTAACCAGTCATCTTGGCTATTAACCCTCTCTGAGGGCCAGATTCCTTTCACCCTGACCTCTTCCCATCATGCTTAGCTCTATTTTCATTCACCCTGTTGCTGCTGAGAGAAATAATAAATAGAGCTCCCCATGCAGTCATCTCTGTTTCTATTCTGACTGCCTCACATCTGTAAAGTAAGTGTCGTTGTCTGGGCTTATCTTAAACACATATTTTTATAGCCAATGTTCATTTAACTGCCCTCCTTTTGTTATGAAACCATATCTTTTTTTTCTCTGTCTCACTGACCCTCCTGTGTGAATCAACTGTTAATTGACAGCCAGTCAAAACAAGTCACCATCCCCATTCAGCCCCCACATACTAACTAGCCTCCTTTTCAGACTATAGGCGTAGCACATTCTTAAATTGGCCTTTTGGAAACTTAATCTATTTGAGATCAGTAGCAGCTGAATTTGCTGCCTTCTCACTCTGTTTTGGCAAAATTGGCGTGAAAACTCCAGATAAAATCATGAAGGCTGGAATTCTGAGCAGAGAAACAAACGGGGCCTTTGAGCAGAGTCAGGAGGCCCCCACCATGAACTTGAGGATCAAGTGACAGCTCAGGTGAGCAGGAGTCAGTAGTGCCCTTGCTCTCCGCCTGCAGGGGAAACAGGGTCACACACCCAGGGGACTAGTAAAAGCAGGGCACACCAGGCCAATGAGCAGAGATACATGTAAACACACTTTTATTGGACTTTGTTCTGTGAAAAAGCCCAAAATTTGGGAAGAATTTTGTAAGAGGTGAAAAGAGGAAACAGATTTTTTTCACCTTCCACCTGTATAAGCAAGAATCCACCTAGAATAACAGGTGATGTAGAGTATCAGCTAACTTAGAGTTTAGTAAAAGTTTTGTTTCTCTTCTTCCTTATTCATGTTTATTTTTTGTTTCCTTAATTGCAGAGTTAGGATTATGCTCATGAACTGCTCACCTTAAACTAAATAATAAACATAAAACAAAATTTAGGATTATTTGGGGATTTTGGATGATTTTCCACAGAAACTTTACTTTTTTCATGTCTAGAAGATACAGTATTAGTTTAATTAATCTGATTTGACCATTTTAGGAATGTCATAAATCATATGGCTTTTATAAAGCTGTTTAAGACAAAGCTTAATAATGGCTCAGATAATTTAAAAAACCAAAAAGTGAGCATTACTTGCTACTTGTTGGTGTTTGCCTGTAGGACATTTTGTTGTCATCTTATTTTCTATAATTTTTTTTTGGTTTGCCCATTTCTTTCTTATCAACACCCTCCTTAGGAACTTGGATTGCGTGCATGTTTTGTGCATTATTTTGCTACGAGAACCTGACAAACAGCATCAGAGTTTTTATCTCACTCATTGCTGGGATCACATTCAGTGTGAAGCTAAAGGAAGATTACGTCAATCCTCCTCTTCTAATTTCAGCTTTTTAAATAAATGGTCTACCTGAACTGTTACTGACACTTTATGTCACCCATCAAGTTTTCTACGTTCATGCTCATTGTGCTACATTTCAGTTTTTGTTCATTTGTGATATATATGTGTGTATGTGTTCTTTTTACGTGTTCTGCCTCTCAAGGTGTAGACTGGTCATGATGTCTTCACTCAAAGGCCTTAGCAGACCACTTGGGGCTTATCCCATCCAGGTGCTGTTTTGAACTGCTCCATCTGACCTTAGATCACCATTAGTTGTTTTTTTTCCTAATTCTGCTTTGCTTTTTGTTGTTTTTTATGACTAAAAAGCTGTCAGTTTTAGGATATCAGTGTGTTGAAAACACAGTGTTTTTTGTTTAGTTTGTGTGTGCTTTTAGTGTGTGCCTGTGAGTGGTGGTGCATTGCCATGCTTCACCCATAAAACAAGATATTCAGATATACTGTCAATGAGTAAAGTCAGGTCATATACTTAGATGATCCTCAGTCATTTCTTGCTGACTTTCAGAATTATGTCACACTTTTCTTTGTTCTCACTGCACTCAGAAACTCGTACATTAGATTAGGTAATTATATCTACACAAATCTCAAAATTTAATAGGGATTGAGACAATCAATGAGAGCCAAGTGTACTCAGATCTTTTTCTATGAAAATATAGGACAAAAGAGAAAAATACTGGTAAGTACTCTGCTTCTATGGGGGCAGGATCATAGTAATTATAGCTGACCCTAGGGTGTCTCCTTAATTTACTTTTACTTGAGGGTTTGTCTCACAATCAGTTTTCTTGCATGTGGCTTTCATTTAAATAAAATCAGTCAAATCGTATTATATGTAACACATCTGACTGTTTTTATGAGTTAAAAAGATGTTTTATGTTACATGTACAGTGTCCATTTATCTCTTTATCGGACTGGAATTCTGCCAAGTTCTCCATCTAACTTTAAAACTTTAGCGTGTTTACTCTCCCTGTTTTCTTCATCTTGTATCTTGACTATCATTAATGATGGAGGAAATTGGTGATTTTCTGTTCACCCACATCCGATTCCTATTAACTGAATATTTCTGAAAAGCTATCCAAAGTCTGTTGTTTTTAAATATTTACATTGTTTCACTCACAGCCTACTTTCATTTTTTGTCTTCTCTATCACAGTTACAGTGTTAACCTAAAACTTGCTTTCATTCAGTTTTAAATGCTCCTTTCAATACTACTACATTTCAAGTTGCTTATCCAAACAGCCAGTGTTATTGTAGAGATGTGTTATAATTCCAGTATGTCCTCACAGTCACCCTTAGCATCAGTTTTGATTGGGAATCTAATTTGGGGTTTTGGGTTATATTGGTGGTTCTGTTGAGGATGACTGAAGCAATAAGTCTCTTGTTGAGCTTTAAGGGAGGTGGCTGTCAAACCTTTTAAATCATCCTTGATTGCCAGAGATATGGAGTGGGGTATCGTGGGTTTGGCGAGTGTCTCTAAGAGCCTGGAGTTGCACCAGGAAGGCCTCAGTCCTGAACTCAAAGTGTGGCGCGCACCACTGCAGCCTGCTGAACGTCAACACTCTGGATACACTGCTGTTCTGCTAAGCACTGGCAATCTGCATCCTATTTGTTGCAAAATATTTGTAAGCAAACTAATGTCGTGCACAGACATGGGAGAAAACAGTTTTGAAGTTCAACCAATTATAAAACAGAGGCTTTGGTTGCCACATCTCCCAGAGCCAGGTCTTTGTTGAGCAGCATACTGTAGTTCCCCACATGGACTGCATTAACTTACTCTTTTCATAAATTCCCCTTTATTCTCCAGCTTTTATCATTCTGTATCTTTGTTTGTAATCCAGGACTTTTCCAAACCATAAAGCAACTGTAGAACATCATCTCTGTATTCCTGTTTTTTTTTTTCCTGGTTATCTTTTTTTCTTCTTTTTTTTTCAAATGAGCTTTTGTCATGTTCATGTTTTTGACCAATTATTCCAGTTTACCCAGTGTTATAAGAATGTCCACAAGAACGAAATATTACTGTCACCCAAATGTTTGCTTCCCCTAAAGTGTGTAATGTGGCATCAAAGAAACAAGGAAGTTGCTGACATGGTGGGCAAAATATTTTTACTTTATGATTTAAATTCCCTCCTCAAAAATAGATGGACCAAGGGACAAAGAGATCCTTGTAAAAAGAAATGATGTACTTGTTCCTGTGCTCTTTTCAGAAACAGTTAAACCCTGAGGCGTAAACCCACCACCCATCAGCATCACAAAGAGTATTTAAAATGGCCCCTCGGCACTGGAGAACTCTTTTTAAAGTACGGTTGAATGTTACACTGAAACACTCTGCATTCATTTGTAGCTTCGGGGTTCGTGACCTTCCATTGCCTCTTTGTTGTGGTTCAGTTGAAGTGCATAGCAGGTTGCTTTTGTTACTGAAACAAAGTTCAGTGTATTAAGTGGCTGCCTTTGATGGGCTCTTGTGCTTTGTGACTGCTGTTGTTGCATACAAACCAGTGACTTCACATTATAAATGTCTTCCCTCTCTTTTTTTCCGCAAGAAAATGAGAGAAAGAATTACGGTCATTGTGACATTTGGTTAAGTGTTGTTATTATTTTTGATTAGGATGAGGTATTGTTGCTTTGCGGCTTTCTTTTATTAATACAAAAGCACAGAGGCCCGCTTTCAACTTTATGGTTCTGGAAAACAAAAGTGCATATCACAGCAGGGGCCTAACCTGTAAACTTTGATGTAGTCAAGATACAAATGTTTCTTTCCACACAAGCGTCCTGCATGTAGGTAGCTCAACTGTATAGTGATGTCAAAAAGATTTAGTAATGACTTCCTATACTTTTCAATGGCGATTCTCCTGGAGTTCCAAGAGAGCATGGGAACACTCTAAACACTTTTCTGAAAGAAATGCATGAGAAGCAGCTGATTTCTTTATTCAAACAACTACTATGGCCACTGTACCTGCCTGTCACTGATCGCTTGCAGGGTAAAACTACAGGTGCTGGTCATAAAATTAGAATATCATGAAAAAGTAGATTGATTTCAGTAATTCCATTTAAAAAGTGAAACTTGTATATTATATTCATACATTACATACAAACTCATATGTACTCAAATGTTTATTTCGTTTAATTTTGAT
>NC_051445.1:25527971-25555118 GCF_001649575.2 Kryptolebias marmoratus
TTAAACGAAATAAACATTTGAAATATGAGTTTGTATGTAATGTATGAATATAATATACAAGTTTCACTTTTTAAATGGAATTACTGAAATCAATCTACTTTTTCATGATATTCTAATTTTATGACCAGCACCTGTATTTCCTATTTATTGTCAGTATTTTTTCTCTTTAAGTTTCAGTCTTTCAGCTGAGATATAAACAAACATCCACCTGTTTTTTTTGCATTCAGCATATTCTCATATATTCCATTTTTATGTGTTCATTAAAATTTTATAACATGACCAGATTCAGGAAAATATGTGGCTGTTAAATATACAATTTGCAAAAAAGTAATAGCCACTTTTGTTACACTACTTTTTTCATAATTTCCTGTCAAATACCGTGGACTTCCCTACCATGCTAAAACATCCAGATTTCCATGTTCCCTGATCTTTAAACCTAAATTGCAACCCACTTTTCATTCATCTGGAAACAATCAATCACATATGTAGTTCTTAGACAGAAGAGTTATGTTGTCATATTTGACACTGTAAATGGGTGGCATTTGGATGACGTGACATTTGCTTCCGAGTATTAGCCTTCCTCCAGTCAAGCTGTTCTGACTTACACTGACAAAATTGGGGTCAGAAGTTGTACAGATGCGCTCTGATATGATTGGCACTTGGGCGACTCGTGGTTTCACACTTTAGGGATTATTCTCCATTTTCCAGAATGTTCTGCCTGGAGACTCTGAGGGAATGACCTCATGATTGGCTTGGGGGTGTGGTGTGTGTGTGTCTCTGTGTGTCTGTGTCTCTATGTTTGGGGGTTCATGATCGTGATCAACTAAGTCCAGAATAAAATTGCATTTGGACCTGGAAACAGTGTTGCAGTAAAGCCATTATATAATACATTAGAAAGTAATGGTTGAAAGAGAGCTTTCAGCTGGGAACAAGCTTGTAGCTACAGCTCATGTTTGCATTCTAAATTTATTGCTCTGCCTCAGTGAATAAATTGGCTTAAGGTCAATTCATGTAGACTACAAAGCTACACTATACATTTTCATATATAAACAGTACCTGTTAGCTTTTTCCACAGTTAAAACAATAAAAACATAGTAAAGCCTCAAAACTCAAGACAGAAGCCAGTTATGTGCTTTGAATCTCTGATCAAAGCTCTGATTAAATCCTACAAAGACAAACAACTTACTGTGTGTTTGTGTACATGTTATTGACTTTGCTAATTGCATGTGTTTATTTAAACTGGATGAACACTGTGCACTGTGGCATATTTTCTCATTGTCTCTGTGCCCCGACTATGTTCCTAGTCATCCCTTATTCCACTTTTAAGCAAAGCTAAATTTAAACCAAGAATTTGCTTAAAGGGCACTCTCTTAGTAGTTGTGGTTAGAAGAACATGGGGACTCTGCTGTAATTATAAATGCATGTGTTCAGCCTAAGCTTGGAAAGAGACACAGAAAAATGAAGAGTGGTTGACTTTTTCCCTGCTGTTGTGCAGCTTATTTGTTCCTTCCAATGTGAGGTGCTCTTTGGAGTGGATGTTTTGCCTTTGCTGAATACCTTTTCAAATACCTCCTTACCTCAATACATGTTTCACTCACCTAACACAACACACATGGTGAGAGGTCCAGGCCCTTTCTGCCTTTCCTCCCGTCTCTGTTGCTTGGAAAATCTTACATTTCTGCAGAAAAGAAGTGCACACATCCTGTCCTCATTATTGCAGGGAAGGGAGATGGATCTGGCATGGTCAATCCTATGGAAGCCCAACACATGAGCATGGCTGAGCAGAGCAGGCAGGCATGCTGCTGCGTTTTATATGGCTCTTGTTCTTAGCCTTTGATGACACTGTTTTGAATAGGAAATATCTAATAAGTCAAGTATTCTGTCTAATGTGCTGCCAGTTGGTTTAGTATTTGCCTGGAGGTCTTGAAACACTATCTCCACCACAGCAATAATATACATTTAACATTCTCATTGAGTGGGAGGGAGGGAGTGATGTAGAGAAAGAAAAGGGGCAGCTGAGAATATATGCCGCAATAGTAACCATATGCAGGACGGAGTTGTAGATGAGGGTGGGATAGCATTGGACACACCTTTGGTCTGTGTCCTGTACTTTGCTATTCATCAAAATCACGCTTCGAGAACAGCAGTAGTTAATTGAAACTGACATGACATCCATTACTGTGATTAAGGAACCATGGGGATACGCCTCAAAAATGCTGGAATAATGCTGAATTACCTAATTATTAGGTACAAGATTTTATTCTACACTGTACCTGACAAGAATGCAACTGTAGAAGAAAGGTTTTATTTTTTTAATTTTTGGTCACATAAACCAGAACATCCTTACATGTTAATGTAAAAATTACCCTCTTTTTATGTTGTTCTGTTACTCTCAGATTCACAATAGGAGTGGAAAACCAGGCACACTTGTTCAGTTAGGTTTTATGTTATGTTTTCTCACCATCTACAATATTTTTTTTTGTGCATTTGAGAAAATGTTTGGACAACATTTTATTTTTGTTTTTGTTTTTTTTTAGATATCCATTTTTTCAGTCTGGGTAATTTATTATTTGTTAAGCAGCTTTTCAAAAGTTTTTTCTGTCCTCTTCCATATAAGCAACTGGTGACTTCTTTATATCTTTGAAGCTGGCATGCCTTGGTAGCAGAATAAAGATGCCTGTTTTCTTTGTCGCTCAAAACCCAAAAACCTCCTCATGTTGATTTATATCATCTGTCACTGAAAGCTTTTTATTGCCGCAACAACTGAAACCGACATCCGTTATTTGGAGTCGAGCATAAAATCTTAGCTGCTTTAAACACAATACCACAGTCACTGCTCAAAACAATTTAATTTACTGGGGTGAAGCCCTTTTTTGAAGACATTTCCAATATTGCAAGAAGTGCAAAATGATTTTTCAACCACAGAAAAAGTCCCGGGGCATGTCTTTTATGTCTCTGTGGCTGTACCCCGTTCTTCTTTTTTGGTGAATTTGTCTGAGTGTTTGGTGTTTGTCTATATGGAAAAAAACAAGAAACATATTTTTAAAAATTTCCATTTGCTTTTATCCATCTATCTACAGTATTTTCTAAACCCTCTTGCTCCTATTCAGGGTTACTGGGAGCTCCAATGGTAAGAGGCAGAGTTTATCCTAGACAGGTTGCCAGTCCATCACAGGGCCTCAAGAAGACAGTCAAGATGGACAACCATTCATGCTCCCACTCGCACTCACACCCAGAGTCACCAGTTAAGCTTACATACATGTTTTTATTAGACTTGCATTCAGTTTGTCCTATAGGTTGTGAGAGGTGGGAGCCTATCCCAGCTGACAATGGCTGAGAGGTTGAGGTGAATCATGGACATATCCTTGGTCCATCACAGAGCAAATGCAAAGAAATGGAAAACTATGCAAATTGATCTGTGTTGACTGTTAAATTAATAATAATCATCTCTTAAAATAAGAAGTGGTATAAGTATTCAGAGAAAATTAAATTCAGTTTATTTATGTAAGGCCAATTCACAACAAAACTGATCTCAGGGCGCTCTGCAAAATGTATCAAGTCAAAACCCAATTACATGCAATCCAATGCAGTCCAAAACAGATCCAGATTCAAAACCAACTACACCTAATCAATTCATATCAGTTGCAATACAATCAAATTTAGTATATTATAAGAAGTCAAACTAGTAAAAAGTTGTCTATTTGAGGAAGAGATTGTGTCAAAACTTCACTTTGATGTAATATCCCATCCTGAGCAAGTATGGAGATGAAGGGTGACAATGGCAAAGAACAACTTCTAAACAACTTGCCTTCTGTTTCTACACGCTAATTGTTTAAAGAACAACCAGTTGAAGCAGACACATACAGGATTGGGCCAGCAGTAGTTTCTATGGGAGAACACAAAGTTAATGGCATCATCAATTGTAAATGCAAATATAGAGAGTAAAGAAAGTAAAATGTGAGGAAATGTGGTCAATATATCCTCCAGCAACTTAAATCTTGAGCAGTATACCTAAAGGGATAGCTCAGAAAATGCAAGCTAACCCTTACTATAGGATTTATCTGAGAGAAATGTTTTAAGCATAGTCTTAAAAGTAGAGAGGATGTAGGCCTCAAGAACAGAAACAGAAGGTGGTTCCTCAAGTAAGGAACCTGATAAAATTCGGTGTTGGGATGTGAAAAGTGTTTGAAATATTTACATGTCTAAGAGGTAAGTTCATATTTTCATCTTTGTAATGTATAGTCAAAGCATGAGATAAAAAAGTATGTTAGAAGTCATTAACTTTGTTGCTTTGTACAAATAGATACATACTAAACTACATAAAGCAGTATTCATTACTTTGCCCTTTTTTTCTCCATTTTTGATCAGTATGTAAAAATGAGCACTAATCATACTTTGCCAGGCAAAGATATTTTTTTTATTTTAATATTTTTGTTGTTGGTTGTCGTTTTTTTTTTTCACTTTTTTTTTCACCCTTATAAACGCATAAACTCTGTTTATTAGAATTTTTCATTTAAAGCTCTTTGACTTTATTTGAATTGTATTCTAAAAGTAGCTCTATCTTTGCTACTGTCTCTGGGACTTTGTTGTAGAAAATTAGCATTTTTGCTGACATGGATTTGCCTTCCTGTGTTTCTGCATTCAGGGCCGTCGACAAGAGCAAAAGCGTGGCCATCAAGATCCTGCAACAAGCGGTGACTCTTCATCACGGCACAGTGGGACAGGACAAGACAGCGGCTTTGGCAGTGACAGCGCCCGCATCCGAATTGTCCAAATAGAACAGCAGAGTGGGGCTAGCCACCACTGCATTGCTAGGCCCTCACGAAAGTCCACCATTACCAAGAACCTAAGCTTCATTCCTTTTGATATCTTTCTCACTGCCAGTAAACTGTCCGTTATGACCTATGCTTGCTCTAGTACCCCTAAAGCTCTAACTACATTGACTGATACACCCAGCACACCAGAAAAGAAGGAACCTGGGGATAAGGTAAATAAAAAGCTAGTGTCTAGTCATTGGTTATGTGTCACACCTTTGTTTTGACTAAAGCAGTACTAAATGATCCTATTGTGTGTGGTTCAGGTGGGAAAGAGTATCCTCAACCATCCTGAGATCATGTCTGAGTCTCCTCCACCTTCAACCTCACCATCCCCTGATCAAACCCCAGCTGCCCAGAGTTCACTTGCTGGCCTGACTGCTGAGGACATCCTCAACAGCAACACCTCTCAGCCAGCTTGTCCAATGCTAAGAGGAAGCCTGCTCTCACTTGATGGCCTTCCTACTCCAACCCGTTCCTCAGCCCGACAGGCGCTGGGTGTTACTGTAGTGAGGCAACCAGGGAGACGGGGAGCTGGGGACCAGTTGTTGGAACCCCTCTTGTATCTGCAGGTTATGCAACCTTCTGTTCTGCTCAGTTGCCACCATCGAAAGCAGAGGATGGAGCTGTCCGTCTTTGACGTGTTCTTAAAAGGAGTAGCTTCTGACTACAAGTGTCTGGGTAAGAGGGATTTTGTCTGTGTATTCTGTTAAAACTAATGCTTATGTCTAGCTTTTAGGTTTATACTGTTGTAAAATTTTAAACACATCCTATTAATAGACACAAGAACATCCTAAAAGTTTTATCTGTTTTATTTTGTCCAGACCCCGGAAAGACACTGCCAGAATCTCTGGACTACAACGTCTTTTGGCTGCAGACAGTAGCAGGAGAGGTTGATAGTAAAACGGGTATCCCTCCGCCTCTGCTTTGCTTCCAGATCAAAGATTTCCTTAATGGACCAGGTGGGTATCACACACTTAATGTGTTTTTAACATTTAATCATATTAAAAGATAAATGGTAAATGCTGGAAAACACACTTTGGTAAGCTGCAACACCAAAACTGACAAATAAAATGATTAACATTGATAGTTTTTTGGCCACAGGCCCTGTGACTGAATAGCATCTCAAAGCATTGTCCCAACCTCTAAAACTTCCATCTGTTCAGTTTCCTCCACTTATCTGTGGTCTTGTTGTGGACATAACAGGTCCAGAAAGGAAACCCAGACATCCTTTTTTTCAACAACATTCTTCCACTCCTTTTGGGGGTCTCTATACTTTTCCAAGCCAAAGAAGATTTATATAATCTCTACCATCTTACCAGCTGAACCTTGTACCTTCTTCAGAGTAGTTGAACCTACACAGAATTAGGCTAATGATCTAAATGATGCAGCTCAGCATTATGTCAGAGGAGACAGAGTATAATTTGTTCATGACTATCACGCTGTCTAATTGACTCGATGGATGTTTGCTACAGGAAGTCAGTTATGTGCTTTTCACTTTGAAACACTGACTACTAACTCCTGTGTGCCAAGTGTGCATGTGTTTGCGTGTAATAAATTTGCCTTTCACAGAGTTTGGTTTGCTATTTTTAGACTGAGATGATATCCATATGAGCAGATTTTAGTTGAGGTTGTTGACCTAAGGGTGTGTTTGACATCCTGCCCAAACACAACTGTAATGAATAAAAGTGTGAGTGGGCTTTTGAGTCTTAGTGTGTGCAACCTTTTTATTCCTGTGAGGGTTTCATGGAGAGTGTGTGTAGGCGCAGGTCATCCTTCAGCTTCCTGCACTCAGGCCAGATGTTGCAGATTCATGCACTCTGTCACGTTAACTACAGATACACTTTGACATATAGGCTGTCTTTTTTCCACATGTATACAATCATGGACACATACTGTGCATGTACACAAGAAGGAGCTCTGGGATGGACTCTGGGTGTTATAGATAATAGTTTAGCATAGAACATGTAGCTTAGCTTTCCTGGCACCAAATGCTTTCCCTCCGGCTGCAAGCTGCAAGCTTTCAGCTCTTCTGTCCATCTGGACAAACATCTCTCTGTGTAGCCCAACTGTCACACAATACAGCCTTATATACCAAATATGTGTGCGCTAAATGATGCCATCAACCTGTGCATTTTTCATAAAGTGCATTTAAATTTTCTCCATCTCTTGCATTTTCAAACATAAAGGGCTAGTATTCCTTGAATGAATGCATATCGCCCATCACCTTTAATTGCAGTTTTATACTAAGTCTATCATTTTATGATGAAAAATGATGGACTTGTAGCCTTTTTGGTCAAACCTTGAAAATTGTACTCACAATCTTACACAATATTGTGAGGTGTCATGCTCAGAGAAATAATTGTACAGTATATTACTCAGGTTGCACCTCATCAAATGTTAGCTCAATATCTGTTGAAGTGACTGAGTCCTAGCTATTTTTGTGTTTGCTAATGTTAATTAGCTGTGGTGCCCATCAGTTGTAGATAAACATCCAATAATTACTTTAGAGTTTCAACAAAATTTCTCCAGTGGTTCAAAAGATAATTTGCTAACAGACAAACATGGCTGATGCCAACAAGTAAATGCCAAAGTTTTAAGCAAAGACGTTGCACACTGTGTAGCACCCAGAGTATGTGCTGGGAATGACTCTCAGCTACTACCACACCAACTTTTAGCTCAATATTTGTAATATTTTCTGAGTTGTTTTTGTGTTTGTTAAAGTCTTTTGGTCTGTGGTGACCATGTTGAGTTGGGTTGACTTCAAAAGTTAATCATTTGTAGATATACTCCCAATGATTACTTTCTTAAGGTTTGATTCAAATCCAACCAGTGGTTCATATTTTGCTAACAGACAGACAGACTCAAATAGTTAAAGGTAAACAGATATTGGGCAATCAGTTGTTGCTTGGAATATAATTGTGGTTGGCTTTCAGGTACCGCCACACCATATTTTAGGTCAATATCTGTTTAATTGACTCAATTATAGGCATTTTTGTGTTTTCTAAGCTTGTTTAACTGTGGTCACCATCTTGAAAGGAGCTGACTTCAAAAGTTAATCAGTGATAGAGGTACATTCTGTGAGTTTTCATTCAAATCAGTGTAGTGATTCATCAGATATTTATAATGATATAATAATCAAAATGATGATATAATAATCATTTTTGTTGACTTCTAAACTTTATACCATTTATTTACCAAATATATATGCCTGAAGAAGTCGTATCCCATTTTGCTGTGCTACGTCAGATTCTTGACTGCAGTTCAAATGCAGAAGTTAATATTGTAGAATAAATGTCAGGTGTTTCCCCTGAACTGGTAAAGAACAGACCTGTCTCAGTAGGACAATTTCAAAAAATAATCATTTATATTTATTATCTGTGCATACACACACATACTAACAACATACTCCCAAATGACTCAGACAGGATCCAGGCTCAGTGTGAGGATGCCTTAGGTCAGGCTCTGCTGGAAATATCGAAAATTGACCACATATGCTACTGGTTCTCCTTTATCCCCCCAGCCATTTAGTCACTCACACACACATTCACACGCACATTTTCAGCTGTTGGTTGTTTAGGAGATACTTATCCTCTTGTGGTACAAAGGGAACAAAGGAAGATCTGTGGAAATCATTTACTGTCTGTGATTTAGTTGTTTTTTTTTAAATGCACTAATTGCATTGTTTGGGTAAACAAGAACCTATCAGGAATCATTTTTAAATAAACTGGAGAATTAGGCATCATTAGTGAGAGGCTTTGAGGAATTTTGTGCTGGAGGGAGAAAAGAAGACAATGAGTGAAGACAGGATTAGAAGAAAAAGCGCATTCAGCATTTTATTTATCTGTCCCCTCTCATTATAAATGTCTGGTTGTGTTTGTTGCGATGTGTATTTATCACATTTGGCAGCTGTACTTTAATTTGACAATGCTTCACATTTGATTTATTTTAACCAGGCGCAAACGGAGAGCAGACCGCCATGAGGCCACATCTTGGTGTGTGTTTACAACAATATGCTCGCAATTTCAGCAGCATTTATTCTGCAAGACCAATCAAAGTTGCCTTCTCAAGGATGCTGAGTGGGAAACACTTGTAACATGTGTACTGTAAACTGGATGAGGTTTCAGCATCGACCCTCACTCAGCAGCAGCTCATCACATACATACACACTCTTCTAAACATTACTAATGGCAAATCAGACAAGAAGCCAGACTTTGTGTGTGTGCTAGAGGAGGTCATAACTTCAACAGCAAACATGCATAAAAAAGACTTAACTTTTTTTTCCTGACATTAGCTAGGGTTTAGAGACTAATCAGCACAAAAACACTTTGTCATCCCTTTTGTTATCTTTCCGTCTCAGTTCTTGTCTTTGAACAGGTCTGTTAGCAAGTCCGAAGATGTAACTGCTACCACTTGGAGAGTAAAGATCAGCCTTCTCTCTGTTGAGAAGCAGAAGGTGATAGATTAGCTGGAACAAATTGGAACCATTACTCTCCTGTGTCCCTGGATCCTGTCAAGCAACAAGTTTGTAGAAATGTTGTCAGACACTGTATACAAGCATTTGCCCCTTCGAACCATCCAGAGGCTCTTTAATTTGAGTCAGATGGCATCTGAGGTATGTGTCATTGGCCTTATAGGGCGTAGGACATCTTGGAACCGTAGGTTTCAGCAGATACCAGCAAAATTATTTTTGGCCTCTTCAAACACAGACATACACGTATGCCCTTCACATATGGGCCCTGTGTAATTGGACACATTGCCACCTGTGTCTGACACAGGCTTTCTTCTGTAAAGAGTCAAGCGTGAAGTCAGCAGGAGAAATAGAAATCAAAAGGTGCGGTGGGAATGAAAACAGTGTTTGTGCTGAGTACTCACACACACATTTTTACCCAATCTCAGGTTCAGAGTGAGGACGGCGTCATGCATGACCTCTCCAAATAGGCACAGTAACCTGGGTAATAAGCATATTTGATCTCTCCCACTACTTTAGAGAGGTATATACGTGTGTGTATGTGCCTCTGTCAGACCCCGATCATCTACTTTCTCCAGTGCTAATAGAGGCTGACAACTGAGGAGGGCCAGTGTATGATTCCCACAGCCTGTTCAAATTAAAGCCTGTTCTTTAAAGATATGTGAACACCATCTCTCTACCTTTAGGCTTCATGCTTGTTCTTCCATTGAGAGTCTCTATCCTAAAATAGTCATTCATTTTATGGCTCAAAGTAGTCCCAGGGAAACACTTCTGTATGAGACTCCTCACTGCTGAAAAGTACACCCCAGCATGATGTGTAAAAAGTGCTACCACATTTATATCATTCTTTCTTCCCTATTAATAGTATTTCTTCTGGCCTCCTTGAACCAGAACATACAAAAAACAATGACACTGATATGCTTCCTTGAGTTTACAGTTTATTAAAAGCAGTTCTATTTTTCAGCGTAAAGCCATAAATTTGAAATTTTCCACTCAGTTTGTCAAATCTAGACCTCAAAATCTTTTTTTTTTTGATTGAGTTTTTTTTTTTTTTAAGACACAAAGATCACAAATATTTCCCTACTGCATATTTGTGCCTCTGTTTTACAAACATACCACAAACAGATTGTACCTCCACCAAATTATACCTTTTAGATTTTTGGTCATTTTGTACCTGTACTGTCTGAGCAGCCACTGAAAAGTGAGATTTACAGACACAAGTAATCATGACAGAGGTTGTTGCATTCAGATACACTTCAAGTGCAGAACTTAACAGTGAGTTTGATTAACATGTAAATTTATGGAAAATGTTAGAGGAGCATAAACTTAAAGAGGTGTGGTTGCCTGAGTAGGTTTGTGTGTTTGAGATGAGAGAAATGGGTACAAATATAAATCGGTCTTGGTGTACTCTACTGCAGAGGAAAAAGCAAACACAAATGATCTCACAGTATTTTTTATGAGTTAGGGCAATAGTGTTTTATGTAACATATTGCATTTGTTTCTTACTAAAACTATTTTTTTTTTAATTTTTTGTTTATTTTATTTATATTAGGGATGTTTTTTAGGAAAACCATCAAGTTTATTGTTGGCGCTTTAAAACACTAATACTGTAGAAATCGTGTACCATTTTAGTAATGTTTCATAGAATACTTCAACTTCATATTTTTTGTATACCTTTACCTTAATAAAGACATATAGAAGGAGGACTCCAACCTAAAATCTGGGTTTTAAGACATATAAGACCCTATAATCCAGATTTAACTACATAATGTTAAAAAAAAAAAAACTTTTTAACTGATCAGTAAATCCTTTACAATTTGGTTAAACACAGAATTTATATTAGTGTCACTGGGTCTATGACTCCAGTCTACTTTACCTTCAGTTGTCTCATGAGAACAAGTATGAATTTTATTAACTACTAGTGCTGTAATACTTGAGATCAGTCTCAGTCTCAAGACCACATTTTCAAGGTCTTGATCAAGTCTTGGAATCGACTATTTGTACTCGCTTGTCTGTCTCAGACATGCTGGACTTGGGATTTTTTTCTTAAGACTACAGCTGCAGTAACACCTTTTTTCTACTGCAACTGAGTGAAACTCCTGGCTGCATTCAAATGCTGCTAATAAAGTTTTTTACTTTAAAACTCTTCCATCTGCACATGTCTCAAGAGTGATAATACAGAAATTAAGAAACAGTCAGTCATGGTTTTTGATATGGGCAATATGGCTCACCACCCAGGGTGACATCTGGTTAGGGATGGCAAAAGCATTCAGGAGGAAAACATAAAAGTTACTTGTCGTTTTCTATCACCTATTTGTGAATCCAGTTATTTTGGAGTGTGGGGCACTCTTACTTTCTGCAGAAAGAGTCAAACGGGTTTTAGAGAAGAGAAAGCGGTAGGTTCACCTCTGACAGAAACGTGCAGTCAAGAGAGACAGAGCCTCACCTGTCATTAGGATAAATAAAACAATTAGACAAACAATTGTAGGTATTTTTGTTGTTATTTCTTTTAAAAATAGTCATTTTGATCACTTTTAGCATTAAAAATGTTACTTATTTTCTATTCTAACAGGTAAGAGATATTTTGGCGTTATATTTGTGAAACATAACTGATATGTGTACGCATGTTAATTTGAGCAAATAATTATGTGTCCTGTGCGCTCAACACGCTCAAGGTGACAGTTTATGGCAGGCCATTTTGCCATATAATTTAATCACAATCCTCTCATTACTGTTTTAGATATCAGTATTTGCATTCCTCCTGGTCACAATTGTCACAATTTTGTGTGTTAATACCCAAAGTGGAGACACATAAACAAACATCAAATGTTATATAAAAATAAAACTTTAATGAAGAAAAAGGCTGATGTGGGAGTAAAACAAAACTAAAACTACTTATCATGTGGCAAGAATCGTAAAGTCACTGGGAGCAGAAAACCAGGCTGGATATAGGGCAAGAAACCAGGACATGAACACTGGAGGCAACGTTAGGATCTGACGAAGAACTTGATATGCAGGAGGCTTTTTAACAGGAAGTGGAGCTCACTGAAATTACACACAGGTGAGCTAAATGAGTGAAAGAACGGGTGTGATAATTAACTGACGGCAACGAAGACTGAGGAAAACGATGGCAATAGACACAAGTAAATCTAAAAGGAAGAAGTTTAGAAGAAACAAAAAGCCAAAGCTAAATAATTATGCACATAACAAACTCTTAGGATAAACACAACACCTGTTTTAACTGAGGAATCTTTTAATTACTTTATCTGTAACGGTGTTAACTTTTTTGTTTCTGTTGTGAAAGTTTTGTAACCTCTGTGTGCTGCTGCCAGTCTTGGCCAGGATTTTCTTGTAAAAGATTTTTCATCTCAATAGGTTTTTTCCTGGTGAAATAAAGGCAAAGAAAGAGAGACCTTGGGATCATAACAGCATTACTATTTTCAGTATTAAGAATTGAAATTTAAGATATCTACAGTAACTTTATTATTTATTAACAACATTGTATAATTTGCCTGTCAGTAACTGTTTGGGGAGTCATAATTTGGCAGCAGTAAGGTGTATTTACATTTTTTTCTTTTTCATAATGCCCCCAGTATTCAGTTTGAATTATTGTCCTTTGTCACTGAATATATAATATACATCTATCTGTGTTATACTGACATTTCTAAATATTCCTTCCTTTAACAAAGAAAAAAATGTAAATATCAATTTATGATTATTTTAATTACAGGAATGGTTTTGCAAAAGGACTTGCATTGGTTTGGTCTTGACTCATCTCAGGTTAGGTAGAATTGACTCCTGCAATTTATTAACTAGCTCAGAACTGATGTTTTTGTTTCTTTAAAGAATAAACAGCAAAACAGTACTTTTCTTGGACAATACAGTATTCATTTAGATGTAGTCAGCTGTGTGTAGTGTTTCTAACAGTTTTAGTTCAGTTACTTTATAAATACGTAGTCTTTTTAAAATACAGACAATATTTCTTGTGAATAAATCTTCTAGGTGAAGAGAATGACAGAGAATGAACATAGAGAATGTCATCCATGTAAAAACTTTTTGGACTTCACACAAGTTACCCACTACTCTTACTATCCAGGTGAATTACACATGGGTGAAACGGGTAATAAAGTTCATTTACCATCATTCCTGAGCTGACTGGATTGGAAGGGGGCAGAAAGCAACTCTGGGAGGGAGGACAAGCTGTAATCAGAACCAGGCCTCCGAGTACAGAGAGCCAGCCAAGGCTCGGGCCTCGGCACTGGCCCTGACTGGGTGATCAGAGACATCTTTATGTGGTTACAGGAGGGTTGATTAGGTGGCAGCTTGAGGAAAACTAAAAGAGCTTATGGAAGATAAAAGAAGCAGAAAATGAAATTTAATTGTAAGTTGAATGGATGGAAAGGGGCAGGGTGGAGGTTGGGGGAAGGAGGGTGGGGGGTCTGTTGGAGGGGAACAGGAGAAGCTGAACAGCTGCATTTACACTCTTTATTTCACCACTGGAAAGTTTCCTGGTGATAAGTCAAGTGGAAATGATAAGCTACATTGCACAGAAAATTCCTCCCATCTTTCGTCCAGTTCTTTGTTGCAGCCATGTTTCCTTTTGACCGTGTGCCTCACTTCCACTGAAATACATAACACAGACTTCTGAGCACGGTCCGTCTGCATGTGTGTGTATGTGTGTGTTTGCCTGTCCTTCATATCAGTGAACTCACTCCTATCATCAGTTGCACTTACCTGGGTAGAAGGAAGAATGAAGGCCTAAAACCTTTAAACATCCTCTAAACACTAGGGTCCTGATGATGCCATGAAAACTAGCTGTGCTTGTTTTTGGCTGCTTCCAACTCCCAACATCATGACCAAACGGAAAAATGGGATAATGGAAGTGGTGTAAAACGGCATTGAGTTCCTTCATGTGTCTCTATAAATTCCAGTCAAGTGTTTGAAGGCAGCAGTGCGCTAGAGAGTGAAGGAGTGAGGTGGATCTGGAGAGAGTAGCCTTTGATTTATGTTGTTGGCATGAAGAAGCTATTTTCATTTGCTGTTCTGCATGTCACATTAGAATATTACACTGAGGCAGCTAGCCACTGTATGTGTTCATAAGAAGAATGGAGGTTGAGAGTGGACCCAGCTTTGCATGTCAGTGCATTGCATGCAAACTTTGTGATTAAAGAAGAGCACAGCATTTGATTTACAATTCACAGTACCATGTAGTTTCCCATGGCCTAGACAGCTTTAGATCTGCTCAGAGAGGCACTCGTGAAGCCTGCCGTGTCTTAAAACCCCCAAATGGATTGTGACCAGTTTATTGTGGGTTTCCAAATTTCAAGGGCAGGTTTTAAAGAGTAAGGACCCTAGCCAACAATGAATTTATTCAATTTGTGTCCTCAGTTTGACACAGATTGAAAGACAATGAAAAGAGCTGAAATGTTTCTCATTAGATTAATAAATAATTCATTTGAAACTTCATTAGCATCAAGCTTCAGTCATGAGAAGTTTGTGTAAATTATTTCCTATTCCCAAAGACAAACAAAGCACAAAGAGATCTGTCATTAGTGTTTACTACTGAGAGAGCATGTTTTTATTACCTTCCCAAAAGCTTTGCTCTCTTTGCTTCCTGCTGGGATTTCTTCGACACTCAGCACTTCATAAATACAAGTCAGGATGAGCACAGAGACCTCTTTTAAGAGTGCCTACTGAGAAGCTGTTCACAGAAGAAATTGTTTGTGATGTTTTGTTGACAGCACAGTTTTTAATATTGCTCTTAATGTTCTGTTTTCTTCCCCTTTCCTGTCTTTAATCTTTTTTTTTCTCATCTTTTGTTTTCTTTGTCTTCTTTTATTTACAGCGGAGCTGAACATAGATCTCTCTCGTCCCCTGAAAATCAATCCCACTTTAGCAAAGCTGGAGCAGGCCAAAGCCTATCTGCAGAAAGTCCTGCCAGCCTACACCATGGACACGTCCAGTAAACCACCGTCTGCTTCTTCCACTCCTCAGTCATCCCCTAAAAAGACACCTCACAGGGGCTATCCTCCTCGTTCGGACCCACACCATGAGGCCTCGGCCCGGAGTAAAGGCAGCTCTGTCCAGACGCTGGCACTGTCCTTCCACAAAGTCTCCCTCCACACAGCACAGATTGTTGTTGTCATGGAGACAGAAGCCCATCCAATGAGGCCCAGCATCACAGTATCAATATCGGCCATGACAGGAAGTCTCAGCATGAAGTCAGGGCCTAAGATAGAAGGTAAGTAAAGTACAAGGATGCAAAGTTTTGACTGAGCATATGTGGGCTTTTTTATTTTTAGTATTCTTTGCTTTTCTGCGGGCAGATGTTTGTTTTCACAACCTCATAACAAGCCTTACACTCAGTTTGTACCTTAAACAAATCCTTTTTACTTGCCATGGTGACTTTAAAGAGACCTGTGGCAGAGGGCTCCCTTTGTACCCACACAAGTATGGGTACCAAAGCTGCAAAAATATGACTTTGCAGAGTCACTGAGAACGAACTGTTCTGTTTCAGGTATTTTGTGTAATCAAGCATCTATTGATCTGAGCTTTACACAGCAAACTCCACAGTTACAATAGGTTTTAATTCACTTTTGACTTACAAGCTTCTTTAGTTATGATAATAATATAAAGATTTGTTAACAGATACAAATGTGTATCTGTATAAATGTAAATTAAAATTAATGTTTCATTAAGTATGTAGATCTATAAGGATTTGTTGTTTTTGAATACTTGATAATCAGCTGTGTAGCACTACTTTGAAATTCTGTTTGTGACTCATGCTGGGAAAAAAAAATCAGAAACCAGTTAGTAGTAAAGCTTTCAGTATCTTATGGAATGTTGCTGGGGTTTTATTTTGTTTGTTTTGGAGCAAAGGCACCCCCTGCCAAATACATGGTTTGTCATTTAAGTGTAAAGTGAGATATCTGTGTTTTTATTGGATCTAAAGTTGTTGTGGAAGTGTGTGTGTATTTGATTCCATAGATATGAGTGTGAGGACCTCAGACAGAAAGAGGTTTTTTGTGTATTAATATCTGAGTGTGTAGGAGCGAGTGTTTGTTTTTGTTTTAGAACCAAACCCTGCCTTCATCAACACTGACTGTTATCCAGGAGGCATCATAGTGTTTCCATTATGACAATCAGAACTGCTAATGCTAATGTAAATGAAAAGCCTTCCAGTTTCTCTCTGCCTCTGGGTGTGAGGCGGCGTGCTGTAACAAATCACCAGGGGTTTTTAGTTTGTTTTTCAGATTTTGTTATTTCTTGGCTTGTCTTTTAATTTGGACATTAGATGAAAACAGAAGGATAAAAGGCAGTACCAAGCTGACAAGCCAAATGTAGAAGATAATAAGGTACACTTTGACTCGTAATTTTGCAAGTGGATGGTTTATACCTCAGTGCCACTGAGCAAAACATCCTTTGTTGATGGGGGTTCGAGGACAGCGCTGAAGCAAGGCTGCCAAAGTGCCTGCATCTGTTTTACAGATGTTGTTAATATTGGGTTACTGCAGATAAAATGATTGTCAAAAATGTTAATTAAAACCTCAAACACTTTGCAGTTTGTTTACTCAAATCTACATAACTGCACAGTGACACAATACTCAGTGTTTCTGCCCTGTTCTGATTTTCACCAACTTTTCAGCTGTCGTCCATCTTTGTTGTGTTCACTTTGAAAAACACAGTTGAGTGTGTGTGTGTGTGTGTGTGTGTGTGTGTGCACAATGCAGTGGGGGGAAAATATATAGGGACAGAGTGCTAAGATTATATTCTCCATCGGCTGTATTTTTAGTTATAGCTTTTTTTGGAACACAATATTTTTCAGGCGGTATGTGATTTATTTACATCAAACGTGAAATATAGGTTGATTGGTAGTGAACTATCTATAATCAGTATGATGGCAGGTAATAATCTTTATCATTATCACCTGCTGCCAAATGGCATTTGCCTATGTGTGCATGTTCTTGTGTTTCTTAACAAAATATCTCACCAACAACTGGTCCGACTTTAATGAATCTCTTATATAATTGTTGAATGTACATCTATAATTGATTAATTAATAATGGATTTTGTAAGTGCACAATTTTCCGTTACTTCGGGTAACTGATATTCATCTTCAACACATACTTTGAGCATTAAATCTTACAATATTGTATATTAGATTGTTCATTACATTGTTTTCAAGGTTTGACCAAAAGGGCTACTAGTCCATCATTTTTCAGCATAAGATAAACTTAGTTTAAAATTCAGTCATGAAAGGTCGAGGGCAATATCTATTTCTTCAAGGAATGCAAGGCCTTTAATTGATACTGTTTTTTATTATCATATTGAGCCTCTTCAGTTCAAGAAGGGCTATTTTACTGCATGCCATGCCATTACTAAATCTCAAAACATTTAAAAACTCATAGGTTTATTGCAAGCAAGGCATTATACTTTCATAAAACTGCTTAAGAGCTTTTTTTTTTAATTTCCTCTTTTATACTTTTGATTATTCTTTGAAATACCTGAAACATTTAAGATCCTCCTAGATGTCATGGAAAAAAGACATTTCATTTCTGCGCTTCCTCTCTGAAACAAATAGATATCATTTCAACTTCTAAATGTTGACACTGGAGGGCTTATGTAGCACCAACTGCCTGTAGAGAAAATCTTGTTCATACGGGGTAAAGTTTCAAGGAACAAACATCAGAAAGCTTTGCTTCTGAATGACACGTTTGACTCACTCACTTTCTTTTTATTTTGTTGTTGTTGATAACTTAAGCACCCATGCAGATCTTTGTCACAACTCATATGGCTGCTTTCCCTGAGGGCTCTTCCACATAATGTTTCCAGATTTGCTGGCACTGAAACGAGACAAACTGTCTCCAATTACACAGACGGATCTCTGGTGACAATAGATGTATCTGCCGACTTGTAGCCTTGACTGCACCACCTCCATCACTCACCACTCTGTTCTGCGCTGTACCTAAGAAAATGGATACCTGCAATTTTTGCCAAAGATAAAGGTCAACATTCCCTTTCGGTAAGGTTGAGCCTTTGAGCTGCCACAAAAACTCAGTGGAAATGACCCCCCTGGGAGTTGCTGTACATGAGATGTCAGACAGGGGAATGTACCTCTACTACTGCTACAGTGTGTAACAATACTGTTGATGCTGCTGTTTCTCTGCTGGTCTTCTGTGGCACACTGAGACTGACGGACCTTAAGTTCCTGTCAGGGTGTAAGAAAAAACAGAAGTGGGAAGGAGAGAAAGAAGAGATGCAAATGAGTTTCAGGAGGTTATGTGAAACAAATTGTTGGTGAAGAAAAATAAATATTGAGGAAGAGAATTAGTCAGAAAATAGGAGAGATGCTCCAATGAGGAAAAATACAACAATCAAAAAAGTTGAGACAGGGTGATAAATAGAGTATGAAAAGAGATCTGCTGTAATACAGGACAGACGGGGAAACTGAACACTACTCTGAATGATCTGTACGCACAGTCCATTCTGCAGATGTCATTACAGTCACCCCATTCCACCCTGTATTCATCAGCAAACATTCATAGCTGCCACCGGTCCCACCCCCAGTCCCTGAAACATCTGGGGCTCTGTACCTGGTCATTGCAGCCCCTCAGCCAGGGGACAAGATGGAGAGAGAGGGGATTAGGTTGACAGTGAGGTGTGTTACCAGATCCTGTGTTAATGAAAAGCAAGTGGAAGCCCTGCATTCCTCCCTCCATCCATGGCTCACCACTCCCTAAGGTAGGGGGGCATTTATAGTTCAGTGAAAGAGAGGAGGGGAGTGGGGAAAAGAGAGAGAACAGATGTCCAAGGGTCCATGAAACAGGACTCTCCCTAACCCTAATCTCCCAGCTCTCTCTTACTGCCCATACAGTGCCCCTGACTTCAGAAACACACACACACACAAACCAGCAGAGCCTGCTACTATTGCAAATTATTTGGAAACACACATGTGCAAACCTTTCTCCTTGGTCTTTTGCTTCTGTGGACCCCCTGTTTCTTCATGGTGATTTACTCTAGCAGATTTGTAAAGGAAAACTTGTTTTGGGGAGAAAAAAACCCAAAGCTACCCATTATTTATGCCCCCCTCTTTGAAATTCTAGTGTTTTTCCATCTCCCAAGCCAATCTGTGAATTATAATCCTATCAGTTTGTTTACTCTGCTGAATTAAAGCTACTCTTGCCCATTTTTTTCAATGAAATGCAAAACTGAGCAAAGCCAGGACAAAAATAATTTATGAAAATACATCCTTATGAGGTATGGCAACCTAACCCAACTAATAAATTGTTATTACTGCATCATTAGTAATATATAATAAGTCAACCAAAGTTGAGGGTAGGGGGCAATTCAATTATTAACACATGCAGCAAAGGTAAATACACTTGGAGATATGATTATAGAGTTTTATATTTGTGTAATAAGTAACTTGGTCATATTGTTGAAACATTAAAAGTAATCCTCTCATCATTATGTTAAATGTCTAAAACTGTCTGACTTTAACTCGGGTATTAACCTTTTTTAACTGCCGTAAAACAACTTGTTTAAAGATTTACCTATCTGCTGACACACATGTTTTCTATCACATCTAAAAGCATCTACTAATCTCCCCTACCCCATGCTGAACAATCAGGCAAACTCAATGTATAAAATAAATAGTTTTTGTTTTTTCAGGAGTTTTTGAAGAGATGGCCCATGTTATAAAACTTGACTTAAATTTGTCAGAACCATCTTTCTTTGTTTGAGTAATAAAAAGGCATAAATTTCTCATTGTTAAAATGAAGACAAATCTACGGATTGATTTGCTTTTAATAGTCTGTAAATTAGTTTTGACTAAAAAACTTCAATGGATCATTTTATTGTTTCAATTTTTTTCCCTACGAATTGATCACATTTACAGTCAGTATTTAGAATTTAACACATATCTGTCACACGTATTGTGCTTATGCATTGCTGCTGAAATTCAGCCCATATGTCGCTCATCGCCAGTCATCAGGTCTTCATTTGTAATTGCTTGGATGACACACAGCTTCCTGCACTGCGCCATTTTGGCCGACAACGTCCCCTGCTACAAAACCAGTTTCCTCTAGTGTCCTATAGTGGTCTTGTGGTGAGTGAATAGCGTATTTCTGTGGTGAATGACAGTATATTACTCCTATTACTCTTACCATCCCAGAAGGTCTTTAGGGGCCTCAGCTAGTTATGTAATGACTCCTTAAGGTTTCTACTAATTGATACCAGTACGCTGCAGGGTATAAATCAGCCAGGCAGTGGTCAGATAACGGCTGCCAGGGAGAAACCGACGTGGTAAATCAGTCTCCTATCCTATCTAATCTTACCCGGGTGTTTGCCATAGATATATTTCACTTTAGGAAGATTTCCATCCACCCTTTTTCCCACCACCCACTGCGTTTCTCAAGTGTTTTATGGTGTTTGAGAGCTTGCAGTGGATACATGTGCACATTAGGTTATCAGAGGTCTACAGTGTTAGGTATCCAGGTGTTTGTTTTTATTTTGTTGCAGAAAAAACAACAAATATTATGCTTGCAGTTACTGAATAAGTACAAAGTATTTCTTCAGTCTTCAGTCCGTAGTCTTCAGTGACTGTTGTGTTTAGAAAAAAAAAATTACATAGACTGCTGTGTTACCTTAGACTTCCTTTTAATTACAGAAACTTAGGGTTATTGTTGCAGTTTACCAGAAAATTTCGAAATCCAACAACATTTTAACAAATAATGTGATTGTCATTCATCCTATTTTATGATGCTTGTTGTGTTAAACACTTGTTGTTTTGCCGAACTGCCTCCAGTTTCTGTGAATTACTAAAGAGAAACAGCAGCCTCCCAAGATGTCATTTAATTATAGAAAGCCTGATATTCCTTAAAGGAATGTATATCACCTGCCCCTTTCATGCCAGAGTTTCATGGAATATTTTGATATTTCACATGATATGCTGACAGTTAGAGGATGCGTTGTGAATGACTGTCAGCTACTTTCAAAATTTTAGTTCAATATCTGTAAAATGGACGGAGTTATAGCCATGTTTTGATAAGTTGACTGAAACCGTGTAACTGTACAGTCTGAATATGGCAGCCATCTTGAATTGGATTGAGTTCAAAAGATAATCAGTTGTAGATGGAAACCTAATAATTCAGGACATATTTTGCTAACAAATACATAGTTGATTCCAGTTGTTAATAACAAAGTATTAAACACAGATCTTGTGTGATCAGTTCGCACTCAGACTGCAAGTTGGGGATCAGTCTCAACTACTACCACACCAAATCTTAGTTCAGAATGTGTAAAACTGAGTTATAGCCATTTTTGTGTTTAAAATTCCTCATCTTGAATTTTCAAAAGTTAATTAATTTTAGCTTCTCATCCAGTGATTTCTTTCCCAACCTTTTTTTAAAATCCATTCATCAGTTGACGTGAAATTTTACTAACTGTACAGACGAATAAACACACACAGAGGCAAAAAAACATCACTCAGACTTTGCCTTTGGCAGTGGGCAATAATGAGACACATTTGAAGTGTAGGCAATTCTGTGATGCATGCCAGTGTGTCGGTAAAGCTTCACACATGCACAATAAGGTTTGGTGTTGTCAGCCTGCCTCTGTGGTCTTACATAGGCTCAAACAATCCAGGATACTTTTTATTCATTTGACCACAGAACATACATTATTTGTCTTTGTATCCAACAGAGATGAGATGTTCAAAGTAAGCTTTTTGTAGTCTGCAGATAATTGGTTTTTTTAATTGAGCTCTACAGACAAAAAGATTTTCTTTGTACTTTCGTGTTCATACAGTTTAGCAAATTGTAATATTTGATTTTGTTATATTCTCAAATACTTACCAACTTTTCTGGAAATGGAGATTGTATGTAGATTTGGGTTCCCCAATAATACACACACTACACTTTATACAATCAGGATTTAGCTGGTTTAGGTTTGTCTGTAAAGTTGATTAGATTTGAGCAAACTGGCAAAACAAAGTGCCATCTGCCACATGTGTCAATAGTTTTTCATCTCCTCTTATTTATTGGTTTTATTTATTTATGTTTCCTCTGCTCCTCAACGATTCGGCAGGGTAATGTATTTGGACTGTCTGCTGACAGATCTGTGAGGACAAACCTACAGAGTCATGCATGGTAAAAACAGAAGTGGAGAAAGGATGGAGAAATGTGCCTCCAACTGTTATTTATTCTGGAAAGAAGAATAAAGTAAGAAAAAAGGGATTCCCCCTCATTTAAACCACTCCCAATTTGGTTGATTATCGAGCGTGCTGGCTGCTGTTGCTGGCTTTAGAAGCGG
Organism: Kryptolebias marmoratus; assembly: GCF_001649575.2. Classification (NCBI taxonomy): domain Eukaryota; kingdom Metazoa; phylum Chordata; class Actinopteri; order Cyprinodontiformes; family Rivulidae; genus Kryptolebias; species Kryptolebias marmoratus. The sequence goes on from NC_051445.1 coordinate 25,550,568, forward strand.
ATGCTGCGGTCAGCTGAGCTGTAAATGACGCATAGTGAGACAGGACAAAATGTTTTGATACTCATTGCGTGTTTGAGAGAGAATGTGCGTGTGAGAGTATGTGTTTCCACTTGTTCACCTGGGTGTGAAGGCTGTTTGTTTTCACATCTGTATTTTCTGTATGGAGCCATGTGGCTGTACTTTTCTCTCTGTATTTGTAAGTCAGTGTGTGCATTTGCTCAATCTAAACATGCTCCTATATACATTTGTGAAAGATTCCCAATTTAAAGGGGGAGTTCCTTGGGGCTGTCTAATAAATCTTGGCCATAAAAATAAGCCCAGGATCCAAAGTCCTAATAAGTAATCCATAACCTCTCTGTCTGTGCTGCAACACCAGAAGATATTAGCAGGTAAACTGCCAACTTGTATCAACAGTGTGTTTCCTGAGAGATATGAGTCATCTCAGCATAATCGTTCCCCCCAGATTGTTTCATACAAGCAAAGCCTCTTTCATTGGATCACCCCTGTTGAGTTAGTGTGCTCTGATGTTGAATAAGATGTTTCTGAGTCAGTTTACCAAGCCTGGAAAGATCTGAACACTCCTGTGTGTCATTTCATCATGTCATAGATCACTTTCTCCTTCAAACCCCCCAGTCTTGTCTCTTGCACTTTTTCCCACCATCTTTGTCTATATCTGTTCATCTTCTCATTTATCACATCCTTCCTCAGTTTCTCCATGTTCCTCTTCATCTTTCTCAAACCTCATACATCCTGCTTTTACCCCAAGTGAACCCTAAGTCCAGAGCACCATAATCCTCGAAGATATAATTAGTTCTGGATCCTGACAACATGTTTAAACAAAAGGTTTTTAGTTATGTAACAAATATGGACAAAATGGAAATTTTCAGCTTTCACTTGAGGGCACTGTTTAAAATGTTTTACAAAGGTTTTAAGAATGAGTACTATACACATTTTGTAACAATTGCCATTGTAATCCCCCCCCCCTTTTTTTTTCTTTGTTTACCTGATTTTCTTTTTGCTTGTTTTATTTATTATTCACATTGCTGCTTCATATGTGTTCCTAGATCCAGTTCAGCTTGCTTCTGTTCTGCTGAAGATAAAAGATGTGCTGGTGAAAACAGGACTGAAGGAGCGGAGCCATGTGCTGCTGGGACCGTTCTCCTGCAGCAGCTCCCTGGAAGCTCGGTGGTGCCGACACAGCGGAAGTCCTGGACCTGAGCCCGGACCCCCTAAACTGCTGTTCGACCTAAAGGGAGGTCTGCTGCAGGTTTGTGTACCTAAAACATCAGTTCAACTCTCTTAATCACAAGATAAAATTCTCTGCTTGACTGCAGTTCATAGTGGTTGAGGTCAATTCAGTACCTCTACACCTGGTTAGAAGTGAGATTGACTTAGTCCTGCTCAAAGACACTTATTAAATGCTCTGTAAGGTTCTTCTAGTAGAAGAACAGTCTGTCATTCAGTGATACCACTGCCTTCTAAAACAATAACTTGCATTGCATGACAAAAGTATTCATTCAAAAATACTCCAAATTATTGAAGTTAAAAGAGAAAAAAACTTGTTTTAAATAATTTAAAAAATATATAAAACTGAAAAATGGTGTGTCTATGTTCACCCCTTTGCTTTGAAGCTTTAACCTTTACCTTCAGAAGTCTCATAATTAGTAAAATAAGATCCACCTAAGAGTCAAATGATCTAAAGCTGTCAAATGATTCAAACCTGTTGTAGCAGCCCCCAGAATCAACACTAGTTCAACACCTGTAAGTAGTCAGGGCTACCACAAAGCAAGAGACATCATGAAGACCAAGGAACATCCATCCACACAGGTCAAAAGCAAAGTTGTAGAAAAGTACAGATCAGGGTTGGGTTACAAAATCAATCACCCAGAACATCCTACAGAGCTCCACTAAATCCATTAATAGGAAATTGGAAAGTTTATACCTCCACACAAATCTGCCAAGGAGGGCATTCATCATAGAAACATCCAGGAGCCCAAAAATAACCCTGAAAGAGCTGCAGCTCTTCTGCAGAGTTGGGAGGATCTGTCCTTAGGACCACTAGAAGCTGCTCGGAGCTGGACTTCAGGAAAAAGTCACGGCTTTAATGAAAAATGTTAGACTGTTTGGAATTTCTTTCCAAAACGTGGAAGAAAGTGCTGTGGTCAGATGAGACCAAACTCAAACGTTTTAGACCATCAAGGAAAACATCATGTCTGAGGTGAATCCACCACCTCTCATCATGCTGAGAACACCACCCCTACTGTGAAACACGGTGGTGCCAGAATCATGATGTGGGGATGTTTTTCATCAGGTGGAACTGGGAAGCTGGTCAGAGTTGAAGGAAACATGAAGCAGAGGAGCTTGTTGGAGTCTTCCAGAGATCTGAGACTGGGACGGAGGTCCACCTTCCAGCAGGACAATCAGCCTAAACTCACCGCTGAAGAAACACTCCACTGGTTTAAGGACAACCTGTCCTGGAATGATTCAGTCAAAGTCCAGACCTTAATCCATCTGAGAATAATATTTTAAAATGTTGGACACAAGCAGCACCCATCCAACCCGAAGGAGCAGTTTGGTCATCAAAAATTGGCAACGTTTCCAATGGTTAGCTCGCTCAGGCTCATGGAGATGTAACCAAAGAGCCTTGATGCTGTCATTGCTACAAAAGGTGGCATAGTATTGAATTTTATGCACAATTTGTCAGTTTTATATTTTTTTAAGAGTTATTTAAACAAGTTTTTTCCACATTTAACTTTCTTAATCTGGAGTATTTTTAAAGAATTATTTTTTAAAACAAATTAAAAATCCAAATTTATTCCAGGTTGCAAGGTAATAAAACAGAAAGATTACTAAAAAGGACAAATATTTTTGTAAGGCACTGTAACTGTCTTTGGTTTCCAAAGAAAACATACACATTTTCTTGTTCAAACCCTGTCACCCACAGGCACATCTCACCACACTCTTAGTGTTCCTCTTAGATCTGCTGTCCCTCTTTAATTTTTCATTGGCTTATGTTCTTTTTAAAGTAACGACAGTTATAATTTTACTGTAGTTTTGAGTCACATCTGCTCGTTAATGGTGGAATATTATGTATCTATTTATAGTGGAAGATGATCTTCTGTATGCCTTTTTTCCCCTCTACAAAGTTACATAATGTTAAAGCGAAAAAGTCCCTTTTTAATGTGACTAACAGAACACGAAGTTTGCAATGCAACATTCCACATTTTTTCCTTGGGGGAACCCCCTCGCTTATGTTCAGTGGTTTCCTTAATGCTTTTGTTGCGTGTGCATTAACAGAAAAATTGCTTGCAACTCAACACTTAATATGTAATCATACATTTCCTTCTGCAAATATTGGCGTCTGTGGTGTTTTAATCAATTGCTTTACCAAAACCACCGGAATTCCTTCCAATTTCTTTATTTCAGAATGTCTTTCCAAAAACTTGGGGAAAAAAATCCCCAAATTTTCCTCTTTTAGAGTTTAGTCATACCCACTCTTACGAAGTAGTAAGTGACAGGCAACCAGGCGGGCAGCTCCATGTGTGAAGAGTTTTTGACTCAGAGATTCCTAGTCTTCAGTCCAAACCCCAGGCAACCTGACTTTGATGGAGCACAGGAGGGGGAATGCCATGGCTTAGTGAGGAGAACGTCAGGCTGTGTTGTGTAATTTTTGTAAGTTTGTCAGTGGGTGATGACGAGGATTGCCCTGACTGCTTCACTTATGTTTTGGAAAAGAAAGTAATAGCATAGCAGATGCTGTGTTTATGAAAACAACTATAAGTCTTGTGTTAATGTGTGGCTTTCTCTCATGTTCTATTAGTTAAACATTCTTTTGTTTCTGTGTTCTGTTTTTTCCGTGCACCCCAAGTAAAGTTGTCATTCTTTTCCCATCAATTCTGCTCTCACTTGTTCTTTTACAACAGGTTTTTTGGGGCCAGGAACATTTGAACTGCCTGAATCTGGTTGAAGATCACCTTCGGGCCTATTTCCATCTCCAGAAAGAGGATTCAGCAGATGGCAGTCCCAAGGGAAAGGCCTGCCACACCCAGCCCCCACCCTCTCCAATCTCTCCCTCTGTTCGGACGGAGCACACCTCTGATGACTTGCGCACAGGAAGTTTTCAGTACATTCGGGATGCAGGTGAATACACTGGACATTAGTGATGTGATGATCATTGAGCTTCTCGATTGCTCTGTAGTTTTTCTTTTTTCAGAACAGCACCTTGATAGATGTGCTGCATTGTTCAGAGGTGAAACGGTTAATATACACTCCTGATCAAAATCTTAAGACAAAAAAAATTGCAAGAATTTTCATTTTGCACTATTTGATCTTAAGAAGGGTCTAAGTAGAGCTTCACAATGTTAAAGGAAAAAATCAGTGCAAGAGACAAGAACTTTTGAGCAGGGAATTTTCTGCAAACTGCATTTACACTCAAACATGATTTTTTTCAACTGATCAAAAGTTTAAGACCATAGTCTTTAAAAGCCAAAAGCTGTGCAAAAATCTGGATTCCATGTCATTTTCTGTCAAGTCTTTACACTGTCAAGACCT